>NW_015387308.1:0-81323 GCF_001527695.2 Protobothrops mucrosquamatus | reverse complement strand
TTAAGACTTGGTTATTCCAGCTTGCAGGACTGGCCTAGGGTAATTTTTAGAGGGGGTTTTAATTATATTTTAATTAGACTATATTTAAATATTTCCTTTTAATTAATTTTAATCCTGTAATTGTCATTTGTGTATTTTTAATCGATTGTCAGCCGCCCTGAGTCCGCAAGGAGAAGGGCGGGATATAAATTTAATAAAAATAAATAAATAAATAAATAAATAAATAAATTGTCGTAGAATGTAAGCTATTACAAGCAAACATTTCCTTTTGCAATTAACTGATAATGATTCTATCAATGCCAATAGTATTTAAGTAGTGCTAGTGGTATTTCTTGCAGATATTCCAATGCACCATTATTGCTACTTTATCATATTGTTATTTGTAGGTAGTCTGTGGAATCTTCTTGCAACAGCTAACTAGGTGGTCCACTGTTTCTTCACCTTCTTTGCAGAGTTGGCATTTGCTGTCTCCTCCTGTTTTTTCAATTCTGGCTCTATATGCATTTGTTTTTAAGGTTGGTCTTACTGTATGTAACTGAAATTAGCCCTCTGTCTCTTTTCTTCAACTTTCCTGCTCTTAGCCATTGCCAGGTCTTTTTGGTATTTGCTTTGCCTGCTATTTTGTATGTACTGACCAAGTAATACTTTGCCTGCCATGTCTCTTTTCTAGACTTTATTTGGTCTTTCTTGTAGGCCAGTTTGGTCTCTTTCCCACTGTCCCTCAGATATTCTTACAATGCCCTTTTTTTTCTTTTTCAACTGTCTGTGTACTTGCAACTTTCCATGTCCAGCTATTTTCCTTGGTAAGTAGAGTCTGACATCATTGCTGTGAGGCTGAGGGGCATGATTCATTATAATTATTTTCCTGATCTTCCTAGTCAGAGCTTTTAGTTCTGCTTGAGTCCAGGCCACTGTTCCAGCTGTGTACGTAATGACTGGAATTACCCAAGTATTAATTGCCTTGAAGGTATTTCCTTTACTGAGTTTGGACTTTAAGATTTTCTTCACTCTCATGATGTATTCACTTTAACCTTCTTGACTTAAATATGCTTGATGTTGTCAGCTTGAAGAATACCCAGATCTTTGTAGTGATAATCTTCATCCAGACTCTTGATGTTATTTCCATAGGGCATCTTTATTCCTTCAGTATTCACTATTTTTCCTTTGTTGATGCACATTTGTTCTGTTCAAACTCCATTGCAATATCTTGGCAGTACTTATAGACAGTGAAGAGCAGCAAAAACATATTTTCCCACTAGTTTTGTATAGCTGCATACATACTAATTCTTTCCTGCTTTGTTCTTCACAATTGAGGGTTGTTTTTATATTAATAGCAGTAGCAGTAGCACTTCGATCAGTGGTGGCGAACCTATGGCACGGGTGCCAGAGGCGGCACTCAGAGCCCTCTCTGTGGGCACACGCACCGTTGCCCCAGTCCTAGGCCTTCAGCTGGGTTTTATAAAATCTTTTCGCTTTAGGCCTCTGCCGCCCTGTGCAAAAAAAAAAAAGGTTCAATCAATCAGTCAATTTCAACTTCTTGCGGGGAAAAAAAAGATCTTGCAAAGTTGGAATTGATTGATTGAACTTTTTAGTCCCACCCAGTCTGCGGTTACCATCACAGCCACGCCCAGCCAATGGGACACACCCACCCAATGAGCCACACCCACCTGGCACTTGACGATGCATAAGTGGGTTTTGGGTTGCAGTTTGGGCACTCGGTCTCTAAAAGGTTCACCATCACTGACTTAGATGTATATACCACTTCATAGTGCTTTACAGCCCTCTCTAAGTGGTTTACAGAGTCAGCATATTTCCCCCAACAATCTGGGTCCTTATTTTACCGACCTCAGAAGGTTGAAAGACTGAGTCAACCTTGAGCCGTTCAGAATTGAATACCTGGAGTGAGCAACGAGTTAGCCTGCAGTACTGCATTCTAACCACTGTACCACCACGGCTCAGTTAATATGTTAATATGTATCATTCATCCTAACCATGGTTTATAACTTTCACATAAAGTAACTCAGAAGGGGAAAGGGAAAATGCACCATGAAAAGAATGTCGTAAAAGAATGGAATTTTGCATGAACTGTGCATGCAGTATACTCATTTGTATTTAGAAGTAACTAGAAAACTCATGAACCGTTGGATCGTCGTTTCAGAGATATTTCTGTACCTAAACAGAGAAACCAAATGATCATGCAGAAAAGCAGTGGGAGCAGTAGCAGCTTTTGATTTCCTGCCATCTTTCCCATTGATTATCTTTGTGGGAAACTGGCAGGGAGCATTAGAAATGGTCACTGTGGCTAAGTGCAACAGGGTTAAAATGGCCATAACTTTGCCAAATTTCAATCCCAAGGGAGTAATGGATCCTGGACGTTGGATGCATTCTTTAGGTTAGCCTATTTGAGGAATGTTGATTCAAAATTTGTTGCCCTACGACTTACCATTTTGCCCAATTGAAGGTTACAAACAAAACAGGTGAGTTTTTGTAGTACAGTTGAAAAAAGAAATACATTGCATCTTTCACTTTTGTGGGGAAGACTGTGACAAGACAACTAGATGATAAGGATCTGTTATTGGTAACGTAAAGCATTTAAACCTATTTCTCTCTTGGGTACAATTGGATATAACAGTAGCCTTTCCCAATCTGATGCTCTTCAAATTTAGTGGCAATTAAATAAGTGGCTGGGATTACCCAAAATGTAAGCTAAGTCAGCTAGAAGATACTGCTTTTGAGAGCCCTAGAAAAAAGTGTTAGCCTTTTAAAAATTGAATTCCAATACATTTTTTATAATAAAAAAAATCACACACCATAGCATGCAAAGAAAAAAAGTCAATTTTATAAATGAATGTGAAAGATTCTTAATAGTTCTGGAATACTGGTTATTGCAGAAAAAAACCACCAGTTTTAGAAGCTATCAACTACCTTGTTAAAGGCTCTTTAATTTTGTAATTATTCTGGGCAGTCTGTTTTGCTTTTACTCTTCTACATTACTTATTTCTACAGTGTCTGGGGTGTGATTAAGATTCTCCATGAAGAAGGAAGCATGATCGCCTTTATGAACAATTCTGACAGTGAAGAGGAACCCTGCAATGAAAGGACATCGTTGATGACAGCTGAAAGCCCCCTTCTACCTTCTTATCATGCTGGAGCACAACCATCTGAAGCTGCAGAAACACTTTCCCACAGGGTAGGAGTCTTTGGAAAAGAATGTGCTGCTTTGCTTAGAATTGGCAGGTATTGTAGAAATCATTTAGTCACCTTAGGACTAGACTCTCTCTCAAAGTTATTGTTCAATCTTTAGGATGGAAAGAGTCTAAAATCATTAATATGTACCATGTGAGATACTGGTATTCATTGTATTTTCTGAATGAAAATTAGTTTTTAATTGCATTTAAATTAAATCAGGTTTTGTCTGAACCCTGAAAAAGGTCCCTAATGTACATCACTTCCTGCACAGTGCAGTACCTATTACAATGCTCTTGACTGATGGCTATTCAATCTCTACCTAAATAACACAAGCAAAGGAGAACTCACTATATACCAAGGCAGTTCTAATGCTGAACCGTATTATTAGGGAACTTCTAAATTTAGTTAGAATCAGATTTGCCTTCCACGCACTAATAGAAAACAATTCTGTTCCTTTCTCTGAATAGCATCCAGTTATAGTATATAATGGTGATCCTGTTCTCTGTGTGAATTCATTTTCTGTGAGTCCTTCTTTTGTATCTTTCAAAAGGCTAGAAAGGGCAGTTTCATATGTTCAAGTACATTAGGGTAGTTTCCCACTGTTTCCCCATCACAGATGTATTGGACTATGTACTAACCAAGTAGGACTATTAATATCCTTGCTTGGGAGTATGCAGTTGACATCCAAAGCACTGGACTGGCTGTGTTAAAGTATTTGAGCCTCAGCCACCTTCTCACACCAGGACGACACCTTAATTTTTAAAGGTCAGCCAGTGGCTGAGAAATCAAAGAGCCTCCCTCTTACCATAGCCTCACATGGCCAGACTGCACAAATGAAGATTATGGTGTCACTGAGCATATCTGTGTGCTTTTGATTGTGTTCTCTTTTTTCTCTTTCATTCAGTTGTGTCTGATTCTTTGAAATTGCCTGGACTTTTCTTGTTAATTTTCCTTCAATTTTCTTCTCAAAGTTTCCAGAGGCTAAGGAACATGCCCAGCAACCATAATGCCTCAGTTGACACAATGTGACAGAAGAATGCACAAAGTAATCCAGTTCAATACTACCTTCTTTCCCCATCCTTTATCCCTATAATCAATTTCTGAAAATACAATATGGGTCCTCACAATTACATGATTAACCTTACTAACTGCTAAAATATGCCAACTTCTCTCATAAATTTTAAAAACAAGAGTCTATAGTAATTATACAGAATGTATAGAGGTAGAGTTACTACATAGAATCTATAAAGTTTATAGCCAGTTGATATGGTTAAGAGACCATGAGTTCTAGTCCTGCCTTAGGCACAAAGCCAGCATGGTGGCCTTGGGCCAGCCATTTTTTCTCAGGCAAGGAAGGAAAGAAGGTAATATTGAACTGGATTATTTTGTGCATTCTTCTGTCACATTGTGTCAACTGAGGCATTATGGTTGCTGGGCATGTTCCTTAGCCTCTGGAAATGGCAACTTCCTGGACTTTGGACTCTTTTATTACTCAAGTTCCCTACAATATTTTTGTCTCCTCAGTTTTTAGATGTCTGAAATGACCACTTTTGGCAAGAGGTTTTGAAGGCATTAAGCAGTTCAGGAAGAACTCTGCTGGGAAGGTAGATCTGCACAACAGTTGCTAACTCTTTCTGTTTATTGTTATTGCAGAATAGACGTACTGGCAGCACTGGCAGTTCTAATAAAACAGAGGAAAACGGGCCTGACCCAGAAAGAACAGCAAAAGGACATATTGTGCTGGATAATGAGGAGGAAGAGTTGACCTTAAAATATGGAGCAAAGCATGTGATCATGCTGTTTGTGCCTGTAACATTGTGCATGGTCGTAGTTGTTGCAACCATTAAATCAGTCCGTTTCTACACTGAGAAGAATGGGCAACTGTAAGTGATTCTTCACAGACTTTAAAACAATGAATGCATTGTACCAAAAGTGCTTTTTCAAGAGGCAACTGGACTTTCTTTGTTTTTCTTTGAAGACGTTTTGCTTCTTATCCATGAAGCTTCTTCAGTTCTGAGGAAGAAGAAGCTGCTTGGATGAGAAGTGAAACGTCGCCAAAGAAAAACGTCTTGAAAAAGCACTTTTGAGACAGCTATGGGAATCTCCATAGACAATGAATGCATTAATTTGATTTTAGAACAGAAACTATTTATTTATTATTGTGGTTTTTAGTATCGCCTGTTCACCGCCCTGAGTCCCGTAAGGGAGATAGGGCGGTATATAAATTTAATAAATAAATAAAATAAATTATTTACATTAAGATTATTTCCTATTATTTAGTTTCTTCCAGGGGTGTTTGGATTGCAAACTCCCATAATTCCCAAGTGGAAATAGTAAATTTGTGATAAAGCATGAGGAAATCCAGGAGTCAAGTTTTAAAAGGTTCTTAATTTTTTAATGCATTCTGTATTGTTGTAAGTCCACATGAAATCATATATATACAAATACAAACAGCACTGGATTTCACAAGTTGAAAATTCCTGTACTTCAATGATATTTCCACAATCTTTTGTGCATAACAAGTTGCTCAATTTTTTCCAACCTGGAATCATTCAGATGTTTTGGTGTTCTGGCCATACTGGGTGGAAATTAATGAGTGGAAATCCAGCATACCTTGATTGGGGGATGATACTGTAACTAAAGATATGGTAAATTCAAAAGCTACATTGCTTGTTTTATAAATGTATTTTATTTCTATTGCCTCTGTATTTGAGCTAAAACATTCTGTAATACATATATTTTGGAGGGATTGGATTTTGTCTTGATAGATATTTTGCCTTTTCTTTCAGGATTTATACCCCCTTCAGTGAAGATACCCCCTATGTGGGCCAGCGTCTCTTGAGCTCTGTGTTGAATACCATCATCATGATCAGTGTTATTCTAGTGATGACCGTCTTTTTGGTTTTGCTGTACAAATATCGTTGCTATAAGGCAAGGCTTTGAATATGTTAGTGAAGGGTCTCAAATTATAAAAGCCTTTTATTTAATTCTATCAGATACTTTCACTCCATGGTGATAGGCATTCTTTAGGCATGATCCTCAGTGATTCTTATGGTATGCATTTGCCACATCGTTTTAGGCAATTAATCTGCATTTTTTGATGGATTGGGAACATTCAGAAGTGATATTGTCACATCTTTTTAAAAATGTTGACTGCAGAAAAATAATATCTTAAAGAATTTTGCAGGATTTAGAAGAACCTCAGTATTATTTTTTGATATTTTAAATTATTGAAACTGTTGGTAAACAAGTAAGATCTTTCTATAGGTTTATCTTGACACATTAAAATTTGTAAGGGGTTCTTCTCCTCTATATGTTCAATATGTTGTTTTAAGAGTGATTCTACAGGCAAAATAAGGCATCGTTCATTCCAAAATAGGTTGAAAAGTGTTGAGTCATGCAATTGCATTCTTAAACAGATCTGCATTGCTGATAATGCATTCAATCAAAAAATGAATTCTTCTAGAGGGGAAGTTTTTAACACAATAAAAACATCTCCAGCCTGCTGCCGGAATATGTCGAAATTATATTTCCCACCATTTATCATCAATACATAGGGGGCGCAGTGACCTAGCGGTTAAGATGCTGGGCTTGTCAACTGGAAGGTTGGCAGTTCAAGACACAAGTACTGCATGATGGGGTGAGCTCCTGTTCTTGCCCCAGCACCTGCCAACCTAGCAGTTTGAAAGCATGCGAATGCAAGTAGATAAATAGGTACACTTTATTGGGAAGGTAACAGCGTTTCAAGAAACTTGACATGTAGTCAAGCTGGCCACATGATCACGGAAACATCTTAGGACAACACTGGCTCCCTCAACTAGGAAACAGAAATGAGCAATCTCCACCTAGAGTTGGAAATGACTGGACAGGGGAAACCTTTACCTTTTTCCTGTATCAGCAATACAGCCAACTGATTGAGAGTTATGAGTATAGCAGACCAGCACATCTGGAGGGCACAATGTTAGAGAAGGCTAGCCTAATATTTAGGGAATACTTATAAATTACTACTGGTGATAAATTCAAAACTTAGTATCCTCATGTTTCTTGCAGGCTTTTGAATGGCTATATAGTCTATTTATATAATGAGATTTTAAAAGGGAAGTAGAAGGCTAATTAAATAAGAGCCTGATGTCGTGATCAGAGAATATTAGAAAAACAGAAGTTTTAGAGAGGGGCAGGAGAAGGAAAATGTACTGGACATTTGGGACGGGGGACTGTTTGACAAGCCTCAGGGAAACTTTAAAGATGATTAGGTGGCAAAATAAATGAAGGGTGAAATCAAGCTTTTTACTCTTGTCAGAGTTGCATAGAAGTACCTGATCTCTCGGAAGTAATTTTTCTCTGAGAAACTTGCAGCATTTTACAGTAAAAACTTTTTTTTCTAAGTTCCTATGAATTTTTTGACTTTTATTTAGAGTTAGAGGTCTTCTTTATTCTTCTTTGTCTTCCTAAGGCAGCCTTTCCCTCTCTCCAGGTATGCTATCATGTGCTGGGAAGGCTTCCATTAGCTATGAAGTGAAATCATAGCAAAATCAGGTCAATGTAGCAAAATCGGGTCTATAGCAAAATCAGGTCAATGCAGTTATCTTTGGAATGTGCAAAAAAGACACCTAAATAGCATATTGTCATCTTTTGCAGTTCATTCATGGGTGGCTGATACTCTCATCGCTGATGCTTTTGTTTCTCTTCACTTACATCTACCTTGGGTAAGTGAGAACTGTGAATTCTAAACCACTTAGTATTCTTTAAACAAGGATAGACACAGCTTAGTGTAGGGATTGCTAAATGATTTGGGATTGCTAAATGATTTGCATTTAGATTTGGATTTTTGAAGAATAACAGAAAAACGTATATGATCAGCGAAAAAAGATGAAACAACGCGACACAAAAAGAGAATAGCATGAACAGGGAAGAAGAAAAAAGCAAGTTCCTTAAAGAAGAATGTTCATTCTTAAATAATGAGGATCTTTATGTAGTTAAAGAAGGGGAGCCTGTTGGAGCTTTGCTTTCATTCTCATATTTCTTATAGTCTTACTAGCTTACTAGCTATGCCAGATCATTAGACGGCATTTGTATAATTGTGTGGAACCTAGGTTGGCTGCATTAGCAAAATCTCAGGTAGCATTTGAAGTACATTTATGATAGACAAGACTAGATGGCTCTTACTTTTGTTTGTTACTTTTAAAATTAGATTGAGTTAGGCAGTTATTGGGCGATGTGTAATATCCCCTTCCTAATCTAGTTGGTCCATATGTATTTTGTATTCTGAATTAAAATATCAGTTTTCCCAGCCAATTCCAAGGGACCTGTAGAGGGGATGATGGCTTATTGGTTAAGTAGTTGTAGAATATCTCTAACATGGTTTGTTCTCTTCTCTTTGAAATCACATAATAATTTGTTGGGGGAAAATATGCTGATCCCCAAAGAGCTGTGATTAGATTAGTGTCTGCTTGGCTAGATGGACACATAATGTGACATGAGATCAGGTATTTGTATCCTAATTTGATCCCATGAGCTCAGTTATACAGCACATGATTTTGGTCATACACCTGCAACTTCCCTGTTCTTCCTCTCTCTGAAATAGTGCAGCATCACCTTATGCTGTTAATTTCACAGTTACTACATCATGGCAGTGAACTACTTTTTGTTTTGTTTTGTTTTTTTGTTTGACAGCGAAGTACTCAAGACTTACAATGTGGCTATGGATTACCCTACCCTGTTCTTTGTCATCTGGAATTTTGGAGCTGTTGGGATGATCTGCATCCACTGGAAGGGACCTTTGAAACTTCAGCAAGCCTATCTCATTATGATCAGCGCCTTGATGGCTCTAGTTTTCATTAAGTACCTGCCAGAGTGGTCAGCTTGGGTCATTCTGGGAGGCATCTCTGTTTATGGTATGTCTACAACAGAATTTGTATGGTGATCCTCCTCTGAAACCGAACATGTCTTTTTTGAGGAGATTAAACCAAGTTAATACCGTGTCCTAGAAATAATAAATAATGATAAATATTACATCTTTGCATTTCACTCCAGAGAGATTATTTCAGCTTTGACACCTGTATTCAGAAAGTTGCATTCAAATATTGCAATAAACCTTGATTTATTGTGGTCTTCTCCAGGCTGGGTTTGCATATTACTCTAATCTGATTGCAAGCAAGGGATCCAAACCTTCCACTCTGATAATAGCCATTAATACTTTCCAAACCTGACAAGCCATAGTTTGTCAAAAAATGGAAGCAGAAATATTCTAACTGTTCTGCGTAGCCCCACGCAGACACAAGGAGAGCAAATTGTGGTAACTGATTTATTATAATCATTGTTCATTATGACATTGGAATGTGGCCCGAAGTCATATGCATTGAAACAACAATCACAGCAAAGCTTTAAAGGAATTTTTTTAATCCAATAATTGATCTAAAATACATATTAAGAGACTGTGACCAATTTTTGAAGTACTGTATATACTCCTCAACTTATAACAGTTAATTTAGTGACTGTTCAGCTACAACGGCACTGGAAAAAGTGACTTATGACCATTTTTCAAAGTTATAACCCCATGATCAAAATTCAGATGCTTGGCAACTGGTTCATACTTATGACCATTACTGTATCCCAAGGTCATGTGATCCGCTTTCACAACCTTTTGCCAAGCAAAGTCAATGGGGAAGCCCGATTCACTTAACAACTGGGTTACTAACTTATCAACTGCAGTGATTCACTTAACAATTGTGGCAAGAAAGATCGTAAAATGGGGCAAAACTCACTTGGCAAATGTCTCACTTGACAACAGAAATGTTGAGCTCAATTGCGGTCGTAAATCGAGGACTACTTATATACACAAATGCTTCTCAAAACTACAAGTCTAAGAATATGTTTCCAGTTAAATGTTTCTCCAATACTTAGTTGCATTCCAATTGTCTCTTTTGCTCTTTCAATTATTATATTGGCTGCATTTCTTCACAATATTTTCATTGCAAAGGAGGGGTAATTAAGAGACTGAGAAGAATTTGCAGTGGGATGTAAATGAAGCAAGAGATTGTTTGCTATCTCTTCAGTGATATCAAAATTTATTCATAAGTCCATTACCTTGCTTTGCCTAATCGTAAAGTTGGACTGCGTTTGTCCAGAAGCATTAGATTCTGTGTGCCATATAAAGTTTGGTGGTTTTATTTGCCTGGATTCCTTATTTTATATGGGAGTTTTATTCCGTGAATTTCTCTTTCCCTCCTTTGAGGTTCTGAAATTGTGTTTATCTTCTCTCTTATTTCAAAAAGAAAGCTCTCCAAGATTCAGAATGTTTTCTTTGTGTATTGTATTCTATTTTACTGCTATTATTAGTGAAGCTATAAGTACCTTTTGAGAAAAGTTTGAAAGAACTCCATGCCCTGTAGCAGCAGGAAAATTAGATGTTCAGAACGCTACTTGGGATTAAATTGACATTTTCCTGTCCACAGACTTGATAGCAGTTTTATGTCCAAAGGGACCCCTCCGAATGTTGGTGGAAACAGCACAAGAGAGAAATGAGCCAATATTTCCTGCACTTATTTATTCCTGTGAGTAGAATACAGGTTTCTTTTCTGTGACTGGCCTTCATAGGATTACCCCGGTTGTAGCAACTAGTGATGCCTTATTAACTGAAAATATTATTTCGGAATGAAAAAGAAGGAAAATAGAAATTCTATCCTGTTCAGAGGTATTGTTGGATATTCCCAAATCGTGGAAATAGATATAAAATTTAACTTCCTGATTATCTCAGCATTCTTTTAAAAAGGAAAGTTTCTATGGTTATGTGGGCAGCATGACTATATGTCAAGGCACACGGAACATTGTGTACTGATAGGCAAATGCAAGTATCTGTAGCATTGACACATTTTCTTACTATATCACAATTGAGAAATGTAGGGTGGGCTTCTGATTATACTGTACATTGTAACTTTGAACAATCCATCAGTCTTGTTTCATAGGTTCATATGTTGTTTGTTCTTTCCTTAAGCTGCTATGATGTGGACAATTGGAATGGCAAAGCCAGACAATGCACAGAGAAGGACTTCTCAGGAGATAGGGAATCCAGGTAATTGATGCCCTTGATATAACAAGGGTCATTCTTTTATTGTTAAATAACAAGGGTCATTCTTTTATTGTTAAATAAAATTGAAAGGGAATCTGCAATGTATTATATTCACTGGATTTCTTGCTTATTGCAAGCTAATTATAAAGGGAAGCTTCCATGAGAATTATATGGGAACTGCATTAGAAATCTCTGCATTGAAAGAGTTAGTTCAATTACTGACTGAAGAATGTTCTGAATTCTTTGACAATTTATGTACAGAAAAAAGATTTTGCCAAGCTTTATTTGAGAGTAGTTTATTTGGTTGTAAGATTCAGATCCAGCGTGACTAGTCATATGAATTTGTGAACCTTGTAAACAACATTAGGAAAACTGTAAATTCTACACCCCAGCTCTACCACATCGGAGAACAAATCAGTTATCTTCTCCATGACAACTGGTTTACATCAATATTATTGCACAGTCCTGTTACAACAGAGAGGACTTCTATTCTAACAAGGTTTTTTCTTAAAATGTAATATATATGTAAATTGATTTTCTTGTTTTTTGCTTATGTTTCATTGTTATGCCTCAAATTGACTGAAGAAGCAGAGATCCATGACAGTTCTTCATATGCTGAGCGTGAAGTTCCAGAAATGAGAAACTCAACTATTGATCAAACTGGCCAACAACTTGGTCAAATTGCCTGCAACTTTGAGGAAAGCCAGGAGGAGGAAGAAAGTAAGCTGTAGTCACTTAAATTAAAAACTCACTATTGTTAATCCTTTAAAACCTTGACAACTTTAAGACTTGTGGACTTCAACTCCCAGAATTCTTTGCTGGCTGAGGAATTCTGGGAGTTGAAGTCCACAAGTCTTAAAGTTGCCAAGGTTGAGGACCCCTGCTTTAAAATAGGAACAGCTATCTAAAAAGAAGTATTTAATTGATTTATACAGTGAAGAGTCATTTGCTGTTGTATAGGAGTTTTCTTCAGTTGCGCCTTTAAATGAAGATATCAGAGAAAGAGCTAGGATTTTGAGCATGAAAGAATCTTGCCATCCTTTGTTTTGTTTTTGACATGTACCATTTGTGAAAAGTCCTAGGGAAGTCCTGGATTACAGCACACCTGCTTGAGATTAGTTCTGTTTATTCATTCATTTTGGCCCTGAATTTACCTTGTGGTTATAGTTACAAAATGCAGGAACATTGGGTGCTTCTTTACCTTAAGGCAGAAATAAAATGTTGGCCATTTCATATGCTTTGGCGCTCTTAAGTGGGAGCCACAAAGAAATGCTACACTGTATGTAGGAAATAACTAAAACATTACCTTGTAACATGGGGTATATAATCTTTTTGGGATGAGGACTCATTTAAATGTTAAGATCTGCTAGTGCAGGCATGTCAAACTGCTGGCCCANCTTCTTCTTCTTCTTCTTCTTCTTCTTCTTCTTCTTCTTCTTCTTCTTCTTCTTCTTCTTCTTCCTCCTCCTCCTCCTCCTCCTCCTCCTCCTCCTCCTTCTCCTCCCTCTTCCTCTTCCTCTTCCTCCTCCTCCTCCTCCTCCTTATTTATTTATTTATTTATTTGTTATAACTGTATAAACTCATGAGGTCTTGGTTACATAATAACTCTCAAATAAAATCACATTACCAACAGATATTGTTACCAATGGAAAAATATTTGTAGATCTGAGTTGAAGTGTGGTCCTTTTGGTGCTCTTTGAGCTTGGTTGTTTTCTTGCAGATGTTTCATTACCCAACTAGATAACATCATCAGTGCTACAAGGGAGCCCGGTTTGCTCTTATGTTATAAATGTTGATGGAAGTGTTCTTGGTGATTCCTTGATTAGTTGACTGTATGATTGTTTGTCTGAGTTGTTTCTTGATTAGGGAATTGTTTACTACTTGATTGTTGGTCTAGTTACAGGGGTAGGCAACTTTGGATCTTTTATGACTCGTGGAATTCAACTCCCAGAATTCCTGAACCAGCCATGCTGACTCAGGAATTCTGGGAGTTGAAGTCCACGAGTCATAAAAGAGCCAAGGTTGCCTACCCCTGGTCTAGTATTAATCTTGGTGTTAGTCTTTGCTTATCTGGATGTTGATTTCTGGCAAGGAGGTTTCCTTTTTAGCTTTTTGATTGTCTCTTTTCAATGTACTGTAGATGTTGTTTATCTCTTTGTGCTTGTTGGTGGCTGATTTGTCTGAATGCCAGACGTCCAGGAATTCCCTAGTGTTTTTGGACTTAGCTTGATCTAGAGCAGGGGTAGTCAACCTTGGCTCTTTTATGACTCGTGGACTTCAATTCCCAGAATTCCTGAGCCAGCTTAGCTGGCTCAGGAATTCTGGGAGTTGAAGTCCACGAGTCATAAAAGAGCCAAGGTTGACTACCCCTGGTCTAGAGGCTCACAGTTCTCCCCACTCCTTTTTAGCATTGATGATGTTACCTGACTCGATAATGAAATGTCTGCAAGAAAACCACCAAGCTCAGAGAGCACCAAAAACCTCACAGATATTGTCCACGTTCCTGGACAAAAGTCTGGAGGAACAGTCAGGTCTTCCAAGCCTTATGAAAGACTGAAAATGTTGGGGTTATCTGATCTTTGGAGTGATGCTTTTCTACAAGGTGGGTGTGGCACAGAGAAAGCAGGTCTCCAGGGTCCAAGAAGATGGCATTGTTTGATGGAGGGAACACAGAGCATGCCCTTTCTTGGTGGGTGGGCAGAAACCTGGTAGGTGGGCAGAAACAATGGGGGACAGGTGGACTCACAAAGAGTCTGATCTTATGCCATGTAGATCTTTACAAGAGGTAATCAGCACCTATAAAAATAAAAGAGGTCTTATTTTTAAAAGGCCGAAGATTTGGTGTACAAAAGAAAGTTTCTGAGCACCCTTTCATGTTCATAAATGTCATGTCTGCTTAAAATATAACTTAAAATGTGTATTGGAAGACAGATGCAGCTATCTGATGGAATTATGTTTACTTCTAACAGGAGGAGTCAAGCTGGGTCTAGGAGACTTTATCTTCTATAGCGTGCTTGTTGGCAAAGCAGCTGCCACTGCTAGTGGGGACTGGAATACAACATTGGCTTGTTTTGTAGCCATCCTCATAGTAAGTAAAATTAACACAGTAAGCCAATTCCATTGTACTTTCAGTTTCTTTCCCTGCCGTGTTTCCTTTTGAGTGTAAACCTGAGGATAAGAATTATTTCACAATTGTGACCTGCTCTGGGATTATTTTTTTACATGGGAAAAAGACAGATATGATTTAAATACCTATTCTTCTGCTTTGTCCTTTGACATACAATAAAACTAGGATAACAGCATGGATTATCAGCATTGGGTCCTAGACATTTGAGCACCTGAGACTGAAGAGTGAGTCCCAATATGGTTGGGATCAGACTTAATTGGGGGGCTTACTCAAATGATAATGAGTGGATTTTTGAATATCATTTTTAGGGTGATATGACATTCTGTTTAGTTTTTAGTATTAAGATCAGAAAGGTGATGATAACCTAAACATTATTTTCTTTTTTAACTTTTTTAACTATTTAAAACCTTAGCAACTCTAAGATATCTGGACCTCTACTTCCCAAATTTCCCAGCCAGCCATTGTTTAAATGCACATTTAACACAGGTTTAAATATTTATTTAAATATTTGGTACTCAACCAGATAGTAAACATGCCCCAAATTAAAAACAAACTACACAGAAGCAAGAACAGAAGAATGTATAGTTTGGGAATATATACTCATTTGTAATTTTAAGCAAACTTAGAAAAAATTCAGCATCCATATTCTATATTTCTATTAAATATTAAAGATTCTTAAGGATTTTTTCTTTTGTGTGAATTTTTCACCCAGTGCTGTTTCTCCCAGTTTTAAATACTACTAAAAACTGAATACTGCTGAAGCAAAGGTTTTCCACAGTTTTGCAGTTGTAAATCTGGCTGTATTGCTGTTAACAAGTAAATGTTATATTGCAATATATATCTGAAAGAGGTAGACAATAAAATTACACAATAATTAATGATTATTGTGTAATTGTTTCAATTTCCTCAAGTATTCAACTAAAGTAGCCAAATAGGCACTGCTACCAGAAATTCCTCTTCCAAGATATTCAAAGGCAGCAAAGCAAGTGAAATGTTAATGTACAAATCCTATTGTTTAGTTAGTTATACCACTATCTGTATGCTGCCCGAACCTTGAATTAGGCCCAGAAGTTGATCAGCCACCAGTGCAGCTCCTATAACATGAGGAGGAATTAAACCCGTTTTGTTTTGTTAAACCCATTTCTATGGATCAGCAATCCAGCAGCTACAATTTGTACTAGCTGTAGACTTTGGATCATCTTCATGGTAGTTGGCCATGTAGGCCAACTTGCAGGAATCCAGCAGAGTAATAGCAAAGATACGAATCACTATCTTCAGATGAAATAATTTTTAATTCATTTCTTGTTGTATCTTTCTGGGCAACACTCAAAAAGTATCACAGGATATTAATATTTTTAATATTTATCTGTATGAAAAATGTTCCTGCTAGGTATATTCCTGCTGATCATGTTCCTTTTCTTTCATCTTAGGGTCTGTGCTTAACTCTTCTATTGCTTGCAGTCTTTAAGAAGGCACTACCTGCTCTTCCCATCTCCATCACTTTTGGCCTGATCTTCTACTTCTCAACAGATTATCTTGTGCAACCTTTCATGGATACCCTTGCAGCTCATCAGTTATATATTTAAGAATAATGGAGATCCTGTTTAAGCACTTCCATGGGCAGCAGGCCAATTTTCAGTGGATAAAACCTTGTGAATTTTACACTTAATTCCATATCTTTTTCAAAGGATACACTAAAAAACAAACAAACCAGTTTTGCTAATTTCCCCTGGAACTTCACAGCTGATTCTTCAGACTATTAATGCTTCAGGTATTAGGATCTATGCAGCCTGAACCTACTTGCACATATTCAGAGCCGAGTTCACCCAGATCATTTGGAGCATAGAATTATTATTGATGACTTTCCTCTTCATATTCTTCATCAATATATTAATGTTTTACTTTGTGTAGAAGGTAGATTGATTGCATTACCTTAAAGTAAAATGAAGAATCCGTCTTGAGAGAGTATTGGTATTGAGAAGTTTAAAGTCCACTTTATATAATCACACAGTAATAGTAATAATAATAATACTACAGGGTATTTTTTAACAATGAAAAAGCATTCTGAGTGAAGTATAGGAACTGTCTGAAAGGAGAACAGAGTATAGGGAGTTGTGGCCTGTTCAAATCTCTAGTATAACAGCTAACCATGGGCTATCATGGAACTTTTGACATTCCTGGTTTCTATGGTAAAATCAGCAAGAAGCAAATTGCAAACAGCAGAGCTGTTTTAATGATAGTTTGTTTGTTCCACTGGGAAGCTTAGTGCTGATATAGATTAGCTTACCTTTTAGGTACACTAAATGAAGGTATCTGAATCTCTGGCTAGGTTCCTATGTTATTTTTAGCCAGATTTCATGTAACTATGATTTGCTGAATAATTGGCTGCATTCATGTTATTAAGCCACAAATCATGATTAATATTTATGGGTTCAATATGCTTAGCAACCTCATGTTACATGCCCTGATTTTATTTTCTGTAAAATAAAAACAAAATGAGAAGTAAAATGATGCAAAGTACCACCATGTAGGTTTTATAGTGATGGGACACAATCTTGCCAGTTTGCCTTCTGTTAAATGACTGCCTGTGTCCACCATTGCAGCAATTTGTGGGAGCACCTGTAAACTCTTCTCAAACTTCCAAATGTACTGCAGCTCACAAAGATTAATGTGGACCTTAAACTGGGTTCACATAATATACTACGCCAAAATTCAAATAAATCACATTATGAGTATAATGTGCGAAACCATGTCACACACTCTCATTCTCATCTGCCCATTCTGTAATCACAGTTGTTTATTTGGCATTGCTCACGTATGAAAAATGACCCAAGGAAAGGAGAACTCACAGCATAGTTCTAATTACATTCATGAATGACCCCATAATGACCCCATAAATAACAGCAAGCAGGTTCTCTTTCCTTCTCTTCCTAGACTGAGTAGCATTAATGTGACCAAGAAGCCATTCAATAAAGAGTTGAGACTTGATCAGTGGAGTAAGTTCGGACTGTTTTATTCCTTAATCATGAATCCTGTGGAGGCTTATCTTGTACTCCATCAAAGGATGAATTTTTATGCCTATTAATAAAACTAGATTTCTGGAAGTACGGACAGTTTGTCTTTCCCTGGTTCCTGATCTTCAGAAAGTTCTATGCTTAGAGTTAGAGGCTTTTATGCATAAAGCATGATATGTAAAGGTCTAATTCACTGAATTTCTCTTCTCCAAAATAGAACAAGACCACATGCAAAGTAGGCTAAAGTATATATTGTGGTACATACACCAGTAACATCTTTTTAATTAAAAATGATAATTTCCCTCCAGATCAATATTTTATTACCCCCAGAAAAAAGGAAGAAATGAAAGGTTAACTTGTTATAGTTCTCAAAATTGAGTTCTTGCTGAAAATAGTATTGGCTACGAAAGTAATACTTTCATTTCCATTTTGACTCCTTTCACATCTCCCACCAAATCTCTTTAATATTCTGTTGCATCAGAACTATTGTTCTGCTACACCAGTGGTTCTCAACCTGTGGGTTGGGACCCCATTTGGGGTCGATCGACCATTTCATGGGGGTCGCCAAGCAAGGCTGTCCGCCATTTTTTTGTCCGCCATTTTTTTCCCCTTTTCCGGCGGGTGCCTTACCTCCCTTGGGCTGGGCCAGCTGGTGGTCGGCCTGCTCCGTCTCTGCCGCTTGCCAGCTACGCCTCGGCCAGCGCAGGGGGCGGAACCACGCATGCGCGGTGCTCTCGGGCAGGGAAAGTCCTCGACTTACGACCGGTCGGGTAGTCCTCGACTTACGACCGGTTTAGTCCTCGACTTACAACCGGTTTAGTCCTTGACTTACGGCCGGTTTAGTCCTCGACTTACGACCGGTTGGGGTCGCGGCATTAAAAGTTGAGAACCACTGTGCTACACCTTATTTGGCCAGCTTGACACAGGAAGTTTTATTCCATTCCATTTTGGTATGCAGTCTCATATAAAATAGAGCCAGAGGAGCTTCAGTGATATTGAAAGTTATAGAGATTTGATACATTAAAGTAGATTGCAGTTCACTTCCAGTGGTTTCTTATGTAGATAGATACGTTACATTGCTTTTATGATGTGAACTGTGAGGATCAGTACACTGTCTCTGTTAATTTATTGTGTGCTTACTTTTCTTTGCAATTCATATTCCTTCATTTCTACCCTACAGACTCCTTTCTGACAAGTCAGTGCATTTAGATATCTCTTTGCATAAATAAAGTATTTATTTTAGGGGAAGACAAGCATTTTACCCACCTACATCAGATTATTTCTTACCTTAGTAGTAACACATGGAGCTAATGCTGGGCAAACTGGAACCTTAAAAGGAGATTCTTGACCAGCTAGACTTGGGTTTCTTGCTTCAGGAAGATGTAGATATTTTATTGTTTTAGATAAAATAACTGCATAATTGGTTAATCTGTTCAACCGGGGAAAAATGCCAAGCAGTAGAAGTCAGAATTTCACTTTCCACTTTGTATCTTCTTAGTAAAAACAACTTAGCTTTGGCTTTCCGGTGAATTGTGTTTGGGAAGAGAAAGTCACTTTAGCAGTGTTTTTAGGAATATTATACTTTTTTAATTTAAAAGTGAATTATTTTGGAATTGTTACAGCTCATAATAAAATTTAAAGGTCACATTGGGTTTATTATAAAAATTAGTCTAAATAAGAAATTGTTAATTCAAGCTTCTTTCTAGGGATATCTATCATGGGAGGATTTGCTTTTTGGTGCTTTATACTTGCCTGGTTAGAAACCTGAGTTGTTTTTATTTTAGTTGTTACTTTTTGTGGAAAAAAAAACTTGCTTGATTTAAGTGCGAAAGAATAATGAATTGACCCTGAATATATATTTCCTAATATTTTATAGGTAATAAACTAGATTTGGGGCCAGTTCAAGATAGAAAAATCCAATAGTACACCCTACTCTTCTATGTCTTAATTTATATTTCACATATTCAGAAGAATTCCATTACCATTAGTGATACTGACTAGGGCTAACAAGAACTATACCCAAGCACATCTGAAGGGCACCAGTTGGTAAATGTGAAATGCGCTCCTTGAGCCATATCTGATTTGCTTTACACATGGCCTGATCTTCTACAGAGATTAGCATATATCACATTTAATTCTATAATCCTACAGCAGCTTAACCAGAATTATTTGGTACAGAAGAATGCATATCTAGCTAAATACTTCTGTCCAGGGCCATGGTGCAGAATTTAGAGCCTTAATATGTTGAAACAATTCCAGCAGCCTCAACCAGAAGGATATTCCTTGTATAGCAATATTTATACAAGGGCTGTTTCGCATCCCAAGTAACAAACCAATCAAATGAATATTGCACTTAAAATCCCTGCAAGTTCTTATTGCCAATGCAAGCAGAATTAAGATGTGTCATATTTTTGCTGAGAGAAAAGATTTTACAGTTGACCAGTATGTGGAAGTATTTGAGGGCACAGGTATATCTAAGCATGTGTGTTTTTATTTTCTGCAAGTGCAGCTTACAAGGCATGGCTTGGCCCTAGGATCCTCAAACATTGCCCATCCATGATCTAGGTCTTTTCTTGTTGCTTCTTCATAAAGCTGCACCAGTTTAATATACATATTAGCTGTTTCTCAATAGACTTGGGAGACTTTTTGCAAGACTTTGCTGGCCTAGAGAAAATGTGACCAAAAGTCCAGTATATATCAAATAGAATATGAACACATAGATGCTTACATAATGCTCACTTCCTGATACATTCATTAAGTAATGCTTTTAAAAATGTTTTAACAGGATTTTCCCTACCATTTTAAAACCTTTATTCCAAAAATCCATGAAATACAGTACATGTCTCATTTGTTTCCTTTAGAATGACTTTAATATAGGTCAGAATTTGAATGCATGATGGACATAGTATGTGTGCAGGGACAGTGCAAATATACAGTATATGTACAGGAAATTATTCTTAAAATATGATTATTGAAAATGTAATAAATACAATAAAGTGATGGTATGACTACTAAGCACTACCGATTTGTATACTGGTGGGAATAGCTAACAGGCATGAAAGTTGGATTTATTTAAGGTGATTTAGATTGTACCAATTGCGCCACTCTACCAGAAAGACAATGAAGCAAGAAAAAAAAATAGTTTCCCTATTCAACTACAAATCATTTTCCTTATTTATTTGAGATACCCTTTTTTTAGTAACTAGACGCAGAACTGGCAAGTTTCATTTATATATCTATTTTGACATAGAAAAAAATTGATAACTTTTAAATGATCATGAAAACTTTATTTTTTCATTAACTTGAAGAAATAAAGTCAAACTACCAAAACCATTCCACTTTTTCCAGGTGCCACGTTTTTCTCTGTATTGGATTTTATATGTTATTTCCACAACCAAAGTTCAGAAAACTAAATACCCTTGTTCGTATAGTATGCCAGTTTTAGCAATAGAAGCTAAATCAATTTCTGTACTTCCAAAATTGAACATTGTCTAAAAGAAAATTACACTAAATTAGCCACTCTCTGGCCATCTGTTCTCTGGCCATGATAACATACAAAACGTTTCATGCAAGAGATACCTCCACTTTGTGGCCTAGTGGCTAATTTCCTATTTTGGGAAAATGCCCTTTGTTAGAAAAACCAAAGAAATGAAGTATTGTGAAACATTTTGCATTTTGTCTGTTGTTGAGGGCTAGAGAATAGCTAATTTAGTGCAGTTTTCTTTTAACAAATATGTATTTTTTATTTATTTAAAACTTATATGGCCACCCATTGTGTAACCAACTATTTTTCTCCGCTCTTCAGAAAGTTCCATCTGCCACTAGAGAGCAGTGTGGCAATAGAGTAACTTTTCTCTTTTAAGAAGATTCAGACTCTCTTTGGAGTTTTGTAGTGGTATGAGATCTCTAAATCCTTTACTTCTTTTAGTTAAGTTGCTATTGTCTTCACATTGGTAGCATAATAAAGCATAGGAGTGATGGAAGATAAGAGTTAAAACAGAATGATGGGGAATAGACCTATTAATGTTCTGTTCAGGAAGCATTCTTAAGACAGACTGCTGAAAAAACATTCCAGCCCTGAGCATATGCTAACAAATGAAGCAGAACAAACACACCATTGTAAGAAGAAAGCACAACAAATAATAGTTCCTCTCATTAAGTGAAAAGTGCAAGTTTTCACCATTGATCAAGCACTGTCTAAACAAGAAGCCAACTGGTCTAGATCATGTCTAGAGGACAAAGTGTCCTTTAGATGTGTTGGACTGTAACTCCATTATTCCCAGCCAGAGTGGAAGGGTTGTATTAAACCTATGAAAAATAATAATGTCCTTCCCAAAAACAGAGTTGTTTTAATATAGTTTCAAGTTACGCTCCGCTCTCAAGCCCAAGAGGAGGGTGTGAAAAGAGCACAATGTGCTCCTGCAGTAGAAGCCTGCAGTTCCTTTTATAGAGCGTCCATAGTATTTTGTTTATGACATTTCTGTCCCATGCTCAGAATCTAATGCACAAAGCCATGCTTTAGCCACTGACCTGAACTAAAAAATGATCTCACTGGCTAATTATGGGTTCAGTTTCAGTGAACAAAGATTTGCAGCAAAGTTCTTGCCTATGTTTAAAAAGATGACAAGCAGGATAAAGGTGGGTGGGTAGGTGGGTGACATACTGTACCATGACCAAAAACTGACACACTTACTGAATATGGATTGTGCCTTATCAGCTGATACTGGCAGAAGAAAGGACTTCAGGTTAAAATAAGAAAAGATACTCTGGTGCCCTCTGGATGTTTTTGGAAGCTACTCCATTTGCCATTGGCTGTACTAGTTGAGGTTAATGGGAATTAGTCCAATGTGTCTTTGGCACAATGTTGCCCGTCTCTGCATTAAAAGATTGACAATAGCTTCAGGAAAGTAACTATCGGGAAGAGGAGAATAGCACCGGTATTTCCCCTAGCAAATGATTTGCTCATATACTTATTTACTTTATATTATTTATTTACTTATTTATTTGTCTGAAATGGTATAGGTTTCCTGCTTGAGGAGGGAATTGGAATAGAAGACCTCCAATAGAAGACCTTTGTTATTCTGGTATTGTGTTATTTACCAAGTTATTTTTATAATGCATGTATACGTGGTCTTTTTGCTGAGTCAGCTGAGAATTTCAAAGCAAGATTCACAAGGGGAAAAAATCACACATGTATTCTGTGTTACCACATTCAAGCATATACCTCTGAAAAGCCCCACCTCTCAGAGAAGGTAAGTACTTGTACATAATCTTATGAAAATCAGCCTCATACAAAAGATACCTGTCTTCTCAATTGCTCTCTCTCTCCAGTATGCACATAATTCTGGTTACCAAAGTTATTTGGGGTCATCTGTTGTATGTTTTCCCCAGAGTGGGGGAGGCAGCTGCAAGTGAAGTAACCCTCAGCACTACATCACTTATCTCCTACTACATACCAGTCTTTGCTGATAACAACAATTAAAGCTAGCACAAATGAGAGGCAGGGTGCTGGCCTCTCCAGGAGTATCAATGCCCTGCACTATTTCTGGAATTATATAAAGAGAGATATAAATAACCAGAGGCTCTGAAGTGATGGCAACTGGGGACATTTGTATTTCAGCCTGGGAGGCAGTTGTGCTGGCATTTCCTTGAGCTTACAGGTTTTAGAACAAGGAACAAAATGGATGCTCACATGAACAATTCAAGATAAGAAGAAATCAGCCCGAAAGTAAGTGAGGTCATAAGCAGTGCATTGAGCTTCTATGTATGACAATAGGGGAATCAACACCAGGAGACAAGACATGACTGATTCCGTCCTTATTGGGACTCTTCAAATCCTCTATTGGGAACTAAACTCAGATCATCACACTTTAGATCAGTGGTTCTCAACCTTTTTAATGCCGCGACCCAAACCGGTCGTAAGTCAAGGACTAAACCGGTCGTAAGTCGAGGACTAACCAGTCGTAAGTCGAGGACTACCCAACCGGTCATAAGTCGAGGACTTTCCCTGCCCGGGAGCGCCACGTATGCGTGGTTCCGCCCCCTGCGCCGGCCAAGGCGTAGCTGGCAAGCGGCAGAGACGGAGCAGGCCGACCACCAGCTGGCCCAGCCCAAGGGAGGTAAGGCACCCGCCGAAAAAGGGGGGGAAAATGGCGGACAAAAAAAATGGCAGACAGCCTTGCTTGGCGACCCCCGTGAAATGGTCGATCGACCCCAAATGGGGTTGCGACCCATAGGTTGAGAACCACTGCTTTAGATGGTTATATACTGTATATTAGCTTTTCTAGATATCCCTTCCTGCATTTGCTAAGCATCAGGATATGAAAAACTCCAAAAACGAATAGACTATATAGCCTTGTACTGTACATAGCCTTGCCCAAAATGCTGGGAATAAAAGGCACAGCTTGGAAAGAATATGCAATGTGCAGTGCATCCCCACACTGAGGAATCACAATTTGTATAATAATCCCCCATAGTTAACCATGTCCTACCATATGTACTCAGTGCATCCTTGCTAGGGGCTTATCAATAGTAACATTAACCTCATGGAAGTTCTTCTACAAGCTTGATATTCCTGAATAAGCAAATAAAAAAAACTGTTGCTGGGCAAGTTTCTGGTCTCTCCAGCAGCCAAAGCAAAAATTACCATCCAAGACCCAGAGCACAGCAGCTACATGGAAAGTGATGGTTTGGCAACAGGCCATTTGGAGCCCTAAAAGTCAAAGATTTTACCTCCATGCACTTTAAAATGTTCCCATAGGTTTTCTTCCATTTCACTATTGAAAACACCACTTTTCTGCCGGTATGTTTGGTCCAGCTTTTATCTGCATCAGTCATAGGCTAGTCACAAAATGGATGGTCTACTATGACAATACAGCCTCCTCAAATGTAAGTGGGATGTCTTCAAGCCAGTGCAAGAAAGGTATACAAATGCACCCACAGATAAGCAACACTAAAAAGCAGAAGAAAGTAATTAATTTTTTCCATTATGAGATATTTTTCTGCCTGGGGCGAAGAAAGATTAGATGCTACCCTTCCCAACTCCACTCAACACAGGTTTTTAAATTGGTAGGGGAAGGCACTTCCATATTTACCCAACTTAATTATAAACACAAACTAAATAAAATTAGTACAAATACTGTTTTTTTGTCCTGCCCTAGAATTACCTCCAAATCTGTATTCTTATGCTGTCTGTCTTCAGCTGTTGAGTTGATTTATTTCTGAGTTACTTGTGTCGTACCTAATAACATTTTGCATTGCTTCTGGGGCCAAACTCCTGCTTCAGCCCATCTTGTGGCTCTAGGGCTTCAGATACTGCATTTAATTCACATGTCATTAAAGATGACAGATAACTTGAGATCTTCATAGGTCTCCTCACAGCTAGTACTAAGCCCATCACTGCCGATTCTAACTTACAGCTTGAATTGAGTTGGATTGTATTGATTCATCACTGATCTTTGCAATGGTTACCTGTATTGTACAGTAGCACAGTGCAAGAGAGCTGAGTGAAACTAACAAACACTTCTGCTTCCCTCTTTTCTTTACTGGGAGGAGCAAAAATGCAAAGCACCAGTGTACTAATTGTTGTTTTTCCTTGTTTTGTGGCAGGGGGAGGTGTGGTTGCAAAATAACTGCCATACTATTTTGCTAGCCGTTGTAATTTATCACAGGAATATAACCCCCCCCCCAAAAGAATGGTTGCACTATGCAATTAGCTTTGCAATCCTTCCTTTATAGAAGTTGCATGGGGAGTGGGAGGTGTTTGTTGCAACCAGCCTAGAAATCCATACATATTTGAGGAACATGGGGTGGGGGCTTGCAATTTATTATTACTTTTTCACTTTTAGGGAAAGAGTGAGAAACTTATTCCCTTGGCAGGACTGGCAGACGTTTGAGGCAAGCTATTGGCTGAATTACATTTTTTTCACTCTCCTTTTATCAGCTGGAGGGAGAACACTGACTGGTTTGTGGTGTTCCCTGTCAAATCTCTATTCCAAAGTCAACAGGAGTAAAGACAACGTGGGCAGTTTCAAAACAGTTTAGAGGAACTGGGGGAAACCAATGATACCGTGTGGAAAAGCCATGAATCTTATTTCAATACTAGTGATGAGATTACATCTTCCACTATACTAGAGGGCAGCGGAATAATTTATGGTGAATAAGGTAGTTTATCTGATACACATCACTTAGTCTTTCAACACTTTGCTGCTGTGTGCTCACTGGTCTGCCTGGCACCTGCTTTCAATCCACTCAAAATGTTGCAATGCAGTAATGACAGTTTTAATAGACATTATATGAGCAGAGGGAAGCAGGTACACAGCTTGTTCAAGTGATTAGGTGCAGTTGCCTCTTCAGTCACTGGATTTTCCCAATGGATTGAAATGAACAAAGGAATCTGGGTTGGTTGAGTCAAGTTGGCAGCAAGCAAATATTGTTGCTTGTTGCTGATTTGACTCAACCTGCAATAGAATGGCCAGTGCTTTTGGAGGGGGGAAAAGAGAAAGAGGATTGTCACCACAATTTCCCCTTTCTATAGTATCCACTTCCGGAAAGCTTTGGTAGATAAGACAGAGCTCAATTGTTATCTTTTTAGACAAAGAAGGTACCAGGTAAAAGTCTCTGCAGACTGTTTTCTTCAGAGTGTTCCTGAAAAGTCCCTTTTCCCTAGTCATCATCCCCTTGTCTAAGATGACTCATCTAAGAACTCTAAGTATTTTATTTTTGGAGGCAGCAGATCGTTTTTTAAATCAATCCTTGTATTATAGATTAGATTCTCTTCTGGCACAAAGTGTGTGAGCTGAAGGATTCTTCCTAATTTGTTTGTGTATGTACACGTGCGTATATGCAGTGTAAATACCACTGTCCGAATATTAGAAATGAGTAAACTTTGAACAAAGTCAGAATAAGAAGTAAGTTGCTGTTGGTAAAAGATCTGGCAAATTATTAACTTATCTATAAAACATACTGAGAAGGTGCAGCCTAGGAAAGTAACAAGTGCATCTACACAAGTTTTTATTATTATTAAGAGGACCAGGCAGAGAAAGGAGCTGTAGAAGAGACCCTGAAAGCAAGTTGGAAGAGCATCTGTGTTGAAGAGGGGCTACCGGTAGAACATTCCAGAAAAATGGAAAGCCTCTGTTGCTATTCTTCTTCTCCTTTTTCATAACAAATGCTGGAGCTTATTTCTCCCAACTAATGTCAACTGCCTTAATGTAATCTTTTATGGGTTCTTATCTCTCTTCCACATTACTATTGGCAAGGCAAAGAATCCTTAACTGCCCAAATATTTTCCTCAGCAACTCTAGGTTTTTATAATGGTTCAGTGCTTGACACCAAGATCCACTTGCAGTAAAGGTTACATTATTTTTTCCTACAACCTCCCCTCCCCCCCAACTTAAATGGTGGCATACAATATTAATAAAGTTCAGATATTCAGAAGCAAAAGGAAAGAGCAGATGCCATTGTACTGTTTGCCTTGATCAACTGAGATTTATTTTATTATATAAATGTACTTCAGCACTTGCAATCTTCATAGCTATATGAAAGAGAAATAGTACAGAGTAGATAGGAAACATTTTAAATGAAAGCTGATTGGAACATAATGTCAAATGGGACATGGGGAACTCTGGGAGTTGAAAGCCAAATGGCTTAAAGTTGCCAACACTGAGAAATATGTATTGGTATAAAACAAGACTTATCTGTATGGATCAGTTTGGGGGTTGATTGCAGTTGTCTACTATAGCTTTCCTCAGTCTGGCATCCTTGCTTGAAAATCTGAACAAAATACTCTTCTGAAATCACATTTCATGCACAACATAAGTGAACTGCCTGTAGGTAGTAATTCAGGAAGCAGGGGTGAAGATGATGAGCATCACAGTCATTTACTGCTTTTCTCCCTCGTTCCTTCCTTTCTTCTTTTATGTTTCATCTTCTCTTGCTATATATATTTAATTATTGTTTTGAGCTGAGGAAAAATTCTGATCACGGTCTGAATGTTAGGGCTTCACTAACAAATACCTTCTTAGCTCCAGTCAAATGTTTTATTTTGTCGTTCATGCCAAAGCTATCTTCCAATTTGAACAGGTGCATTGATTCAGCCCTCAAATCTACTTTTGTTTTGCACATAACTTATTATATACACAATGGCCCTTAATGTTTCTAAGGGAGGAGTACCACCAGGCTTATCTGAGCTCTGCAGAACAATGTTGGTTGCCTCCCTCAGACTTGTCAATATGCACCATAGCAAGAGATGCTTTTAGGAATTCCCATGCACAAACTGGAAAAGTACGAGTATTAATAAAACCTCACCTTAGAATGTGGTATTTTTAAATCACAGGTTATAGTTGCCTAGAGCTTTTGCCAAACAAATGGGGAAAGGAAAGTATTTCAGCTATGAAGTAATAAATTTTCTTTGTTGTCTCCAGTTATTGTTATGAGATAAAAGAGAAGAGTTATTTCTGTATTTTTAAAAACATTCATAGCTCTACAGCTCTCTTCCCCCAAAAGTCTCCCAAAACAGGGTTGACTTGCAATCAATAAAATTAAATAGTTTCTGTTAGCAGGCTTCAAAACAAAAAGAGATGTCACAGAATATTTATTTCTGCATGGCCTCCAAGAACCTGAAATAGCTTTGAAGCACTACCCTTTCCCCATGTTATGTTTACAATAATAACCCAGTGAGGTAGTTTAGGCTGAGAGAGAATGATTGGTCTGAAGGTCAGCAGCAAGCTCTATGGCTGACTGGAGATGTGAACAAATGCCGTTCAGAAAAGATTTTCCCTCCAGCTTTCTCTATTCATTTTGCTGAATGAAAATTTGTTTCAGCTTTTTTTTTTTCTCAGAAGAAAAGGGAATGTTGATAAATGCTTGTAAGTGAAATGTGGTATTTTTATGCACAATTTAATTAGAAGATAACCAACAGGATGCTCTGTTTTTCATTTTACAATCATTTTTCCCAGCTCTCTGCAGTACACGTGGCTTCTCGGTTCTCCTCCTTCGGGGTGGGGCGGGGGGAGAAAACACTTTCCATTGGATTTTTCAGATTGGGAAATGTAAGCAGCCAGGAAAACTTCAGTGATGGAAAGAGTTAGCCCTTTTCACACAAACCTTAGCATTCAATAATGGGCATGTTTTTAATGTTTTGAGCAATGGGTTAATGTGAATGCATTGTCTTATTACTGCCATCAATAGGTGTTGGGTACAAACTATGATCTCTTTAAAATTATGAAACGTGTGCCATGATACCATGATGCAAACTGCAGCTTTTCCTACTTGCATCCTGATGTCAGATTCCAGCATCTCTGTCCACATAAGGATTCATGTTTACTTGCTCCCCATGTGGAGCACCTTAACTCTGATGGGTGCCTTCTCTTGTAAAATGTATTTAATGAAAGTGGATCAACTGTTTCTTCTACTTAATAATAAGTGGAATTTTAAATCCCTTGTACACATTGAATCCAAATTCTGATTAGTATTAACCAGAAACAGAAGTCATTTGCTATTCATATATTACACTTAATCAAAGGAGTGACTGAACAGAAGAAGCCTGGAACAGGGAACCAAATATACCAGTATGTTCTCACATTAATCAGATGGAATGCTTTAATGTATTGTGTAAACAGACTCATAGAATATTACAAAATAATATATCATCATGGTGCACACTGTACTACAATGAAGATCATATCATTAACATAGCAATTATGATTATCCCATTTTTTTCCACAATCCTTTGTAAATAGTCTGTGTCTGCTCTGAACTTAATCTGCTATAATTTATAAGGGCCCCTAGTATTAACATAGAATATACACACAATTAAAATGTCCATACAGCACAAAATTAAAATATCCATATATGTTATAATTATATATATAATATTTAAATGATACAATAATTTTTAAAAAATTAAAATCAATTAATAGATAACTGAAACCCTTGTACAATCATACAACAGCACAACTAGATAAATATTCATCGGAAAAATGATAGAGTCTGGCTTTTTTTTTTTTTTCCCCCTATCCTCTCCTTCAAATATTTCCAGAGCATCTTCTGAGAATTAGGACACTCTCTGGGTCCCATTGCCTTTTTCAAATCTCTTTTAAAAGTTAGTTTTCTGCATCTCAGTTTATTGCTATCTTTTTGGTGTTGTTTGCTTTTGAAAAAAAAAAAATTCTCATTGCATTAACATATTTTCTTAGACCTGGGGTATTTCTTTAAAAATGTTCTAAGTTTGGGGAAAAAATATGCGTAATGAATTTAACCATTATATTTATCACTGGTAGCCTTTTCTGGGCGAGACATGCCTTATTTCAGTGACACTTGCAATGTTTTTGTCTAGAATGGAATTTGTTTATTTGTTAAATTTATTTGCCACCTATCTTGCAGTGGGGCTACTCTAGGCAGCTTACAACAATAAAAAAGAAGAAATGAAAAAAGTGTAAGCAAAACTGAAGTAAAACAACAGAACAATAAAATAAACAATGAAAAAGAAAGCAAGAATACATCAATATGATAAGATGGATAACATGGATGCCTGTAATGTTCTCTGTGAGGAACTATCCTTGAAGACACATGTAGACTGGAATAATATTGGTGCCTGTAGGACTTTTTACGACGTATTACATCTACCCTGTGCCAGCTGTACAGGGTTCATGATTAGGCTTACCATACTTCCAAGGAAATGAAAGCAAGAAAAAGGTACTGTTCAGTGGGCTTGCCCAGGCAAAGGAAATTGCCAGTTTTAATGGCTAAACCAGCAATCTCCCAGATCATCTGATAAAACCTGATTCATTTCCGTCCTCACATAGCTGCTGGTTTTCAGCAGAAAGAGGAATATGTTGTGACTAAGCTTATGCTCTCTCTTTCCAGGTCTGTGCAGCCTTATTTTCTGGAATGTTTTTGTTAAGTGTCTACACTGCCTGCACTGAAGTGCAAAACTAGGAGATATTGTAAACCAAACTGGGGTCATTTCCTGTCTAATTTATATTGCTGATATTGGACTGGTTCCAAATCATCGCGGGTTTTGAAAACTGAAAACTCCACACTGGGAGCTATATGGCCCATGAATGACAGCCATAAGATGCGTACAAAGCTTGTGCTGCAGTGGCTCTCCCTCTGTTGAATATTCTTCTCAGAGCAATGTCTGTGGGCTTATAGAAAAGTCCTGCATTTTTTTAAAATAAAATTCTTAACTTTTGAATGAGTTCTATGTATTGTATAGAGCACTTTTAGCTGCTGCTCTTATTTTAATTTCTTGGTTTCACTGATTTATTAAACACCATGGCAGACAGCCAGAGATACACTCTGGCATGAACTACCGGTATGTATCTCATAGAGCTTAAAATCCCAAATCAGAGAAGGACCTTTACCTTGGCTCTTTTATGACTCGTGGCTGGCTCAGGAATTCTGGGAGTTGAAGTCCATGAGTCATAAACGAGCCAAGGTTACCTACCCCTGCCTTAGCCCAATTAGTAAGGCTCTCCCTTCAGCACTTTTGGCTGGAAGATACAAAAAAACCCCAACCAAACTCATTACCAATATATATCCTTGTGACTCTGTAGAAACTACAGAAACTATTGCCAGTTTCATACGAAACCTTGAAACACACTAATTATCCCATTCCAAAACAGGATACAACAATCAACAGTATAAGCAATTTTTACTTTCTGACATCAACCCTGAGATAACACACATGGTTGCCAAATTTTATGTGGCGGCATGCAAAATCAGGTAAAGAATAATTAAGAGCAATTGAACCTGTCTGAGTAATGGCTACAATAGTCAGAAATCGCTTAGGCTGAGCATTAACGATTGGCCTTGGGGTATACATGCCATGACAGCTATTGTACTATATTTTTCTCAGATGACGGGTTGGTAAGAGAAATTATAATTTTTAAATCCCTTTTGGATAATTTTAGTTTTTATTTTTGAATGCATTTTTGTGTGTGTGTGTGTGTGTGTGTGTGTGTGTGTTTGTACTATATTTGTATTTTATACCACTTCAAAGCTTATATTATCCAAATAGTTAATTTTAATTTGTTTTCTCTTTGTTGCATATAAGTAGCCTGAGCAAACCCTTTAGCATATTTTACTTTAATTTTGTCTTTTACCCATTTGTTTTTCTGATTGTACTTTTCTTAAATATCCTGACACTATCAATTTAGTTTTGGATATTTTGGATAGTTTAATATCAATTCTCTTGTGATGGTTAATGACTGCAATAAAGTTAAGTAATAAAGATTTATTAAATAATATTACATAACATTAATATAAGTTGATTTTTTAAAAAAATACTAGATATATCCCCATCTCTCTTTTGGATGGTGAAGGTTGCATTCACATAACTCTTCTAATTTATTACAATAACTTTCTGATGATAAATAGGCTGAGAGACTGTATTACTTCCTGATCCTAATGCAAGAGTCACTTTGCACTAGTTGATCATGTTATTGTTTAGCTGTTCTATTAGTCAGGTTGCTGTCCATGTTGGAAGGGTGAAAAACTATTAAGTAAACAGTAATTATAATAAATATTGATAATAGTTATATAATATCTGTGTTGCAAAATGATCTTTACAGCATATAGATCAGATTTAGCCGAAGGCTAGAACAAGTTTATTGCCTCTTGCTCTGTTTGAGTCAACAGAATCAGTGATGGGAGTGAGGTTGAGGGAAAGATTTGCAACTTTCTGTTTTTTTATCCTCTTTTGATTGCCTAACGCAGTATAAATCTACTTTGGTATTCTACTTATAAATTAGGTGCACAATCACACAACAGGAAAATATGCCGGAACTCCTTCTGAGCGTTCTATGACAAAAAAAAGCCCTGACTACTTCTGTTCCAATCATTGGGTGAGGGAGCGGGACAGTACAGAGATGTGATAGTCATCAGACATTTGTGGCTAATTTCACACCAAATGCATAACCACTCAAGGAAACAACTGGCAGTCATACAGCATATTAAATGTAGTTTTAAGTCTTGCTTTTAGCAGTAAACCTAGCTTATTTAATTTATTTAAGCTTCAGGGCATTGTACAAACTAAAAAATGGATTAATTCAACAGTCATGTGAATGCAGCCACAGTGTTCCTTACCTCAAGGGCCTTTCTCACCAACATTTGAAGTATTCTCCTCTTGCTGGTTCAAAATAGAAGCCTTTCCAAGATGTTTCATGTGATTCTCCTTTCTGTATACAAATATAAAAACACACAGCTAGCCCAAGGCATAAACAATCCAGACATATCAATATATGTCTCTTAGAAGCAAGTCCTATTTAATTCTATGAGTCATAAAGCATATTCATCTATACCTCTGATTGGAACTTGAAGATGCTGTACCTCTAAGTCAGGGGTTCCCAACCAGGGGTGTGAGACAATATTCCAGGGGGTGCAAAAACTTGGGTTTTCAAAATTATAGTATATATGCATAATTCGTTGCTGTTATTTCAAACTTTTGTAAGGGGTGCAAGAATATATCAGAAGCGATCTAGGGGTGCTGGGCATAGAAAAGGTTGGGAACCACTGATCTAAGTAGAATTGAATTGTTTAAAGAATTGTTCTTTAAAGATAGGATGTGATGATACTTTTTCCCTTTCCCAGGCTATAATTGAGGACTCCTAACTTTGTGTTTATTTGATCTGATATTAAAAAGATGTTTTCCAACTCCTCTTGACACATACTTTCAATGGGTGTGATTCCAGGGGCTTCATTAGAGGTATGGCTGTGGTGGTGGTGCCCAGGGGCTGCAATTTGCCCAACTTCTATTGACTGCTTCTGGCTATGGTGTGCACATTTTGGTTTATGCTGCTGGATAGATGTACCACCAGGAATGGTGTGTAGCAGAAGCAAAATCCCTAGAGAGAGTAATAAAGTGATATAGAAATGATAGATAGATAGATAGATAGATAGATAGATAGATAGATAGATAGATAGATAGATAGATAGATAGATAGATAGATAGATAGATAGATAGAAGAAAGCTCGTTAAAATGGGAGAGATCACTAGTTACCTAAAAGGTGACAACTATGATGGTCAAGCAGTCAACATGAAAGTCACTGGCAGAGGAGTAGGAGTGCAAGACCTGTGATATGCAGTCTCCCATAGCTCAGGTCTAGTCCACCATGCCATAAGGAGAGCAATTGCTGGCTTTTTTTCTTGCCTGATGGCAGAACTGCTTGTGGGAGGAAGATGCATTCTCCATTTACTGTTCCTTAACTTGCCCCACATGCTCTGGCTTATTGCTGAAGTTAAATAGAAACTGACTATAGGGTGAGAGAACACTCTGCTGCTTTTATATTTTGTGTGATCTCAGAGAAGGAAAACGCATTCAGCTGGTTGTCTGGATGAGCTCATAATCTCATAATCTCCGCTCAGGCGTGCTAAAATATTATTTAGCTTGTTTATCCAAGATTCTTATAGCATTCCCGCTATAATGTGATTAGTTTGACATAATAAAATCCCATTACTGTCAAGAGCTGAACATTATTTCCCAACATAAATTGTGAAGGCAGATTAAATGAAACAATCTGTGGGGTTTAAACAGGGGCTGCATAACCTGTGCCTTTCACTAGACCTCAGATGTAGCACCCAGAATGCCTTCAAAATTATAATTTCTTGCAAGTCAACAGAATATTAGGAAATAATTATATAAAAATGGTTTTAACTCTATCTGTATGCCAGCAGGATAATGTTCCAAAACTTGAAAGAACAGGATCAAGTTTGATATGGGGAAAGGAGCCAGAAAAAGAAAAGTTGAAAAAGATCAAGCCAGAGGTGCTGCAGAATATCATTTCAAAGAAAATTATCTTCTCCGTGAGAGAGACAGTTGAGCAGCAGCTGAGAACGATATTGGCTGTTCCATTCCAAGCCTCTCTCTTTTGGTCTCATAACCCTTAGTGGAGAGTACATAGCCCACCTTGTGCTTCTTAGTGCACACATACACACAAGCATTCAACATGAGGCAAGAAGAGAAAGATACTCTTGCAAATATGCAGTAGGTTATATCATTATAAAAAAATATGAGCACTTTCTTTGCAGGGATTTTTGTAGCCCATGTGTGGTGTCTCATTCTGAACAGAATGAAAAACTTATTTTTATTCAGAAATGATAGTACTGGACTACATAATTTTAACTAGATTTTCTTCGGTCATTTTCTTGCATTGCTATTATTTATATCAACCAGTTGTCTTTTTATCTGGTGCACTTAGATTCATTCTCCCCCCCCCTTTTTTTTGTGTGTGACCTGCTTTGGAACATTTCTGATATTGAGATCAAACAATGAAACTTGATCATTTACGTGTCAGAAAACCATATTTGTTTTGCAAAAACAAAAGTTTCATGAAATGGCATGACTGTTTTTCAAGAAAGATATATGAAAGGTGTACTTTTCAAAGTACATGTTATGGATTAATCCTGAAAAAGTATGGTTTCACTTTAAGAATCTCAAGGTCATGTACGTTAAAAAGTCATTGTGTGTGAGTTGGGGGGCTATATAAATCTGTTAATAAATACATTAATTAATTAAAAAGGAAGCTGAATCCAATGTTATTTATCCAGGGAGACTCTTTTCCACCTCCATTTATATCATTTCAAAATCTGTGGCAAAGAGTCTTCAAAAGTCCTAAGTAGGTCTGGGAGAAAAACACATAAAAGAAAGTAGAGAAATTTACAGTGTGGTAAAACAGTTATTTTATTGGATAGAAGCCATTCAGTGCAGGCCAAAGATCCCATCATTAAAACATAATTTTCAGTGTAAATTATCTTAGGCCATACAAAGCTGAAGGCCAGTTCAAACAAATCAGAAGGCTAATAAAAATACTGATGTAAAAGAAGATATTTGAATAATAATATTTATTCCAAGTGGAGGAAAAGAAAACTTTCTGCTACAGAAAATACTGAAATCCACTTCAGATTAAAATTATATAAATTCACAAATAAAGTAACATAATGAAAAAAGTTAAGATTTTTAATGACATTTTTATTAGTGATCTTGTTATCTACAAATATGTCATACATATAGTGGTCTAGCAAGAATCCTAAAAATTCCTTATTAAATTCAAAGCCTCACTCTTTTTCTATGTGCATATTAATACAAAAGGGTAAGTTTTCTGCACTGTCACCTCTACCACCTGAGACACTTTGACCCCTTCTTGTGGCTGACCTGATACTAAAGGGCTGAAGTTATTTCTATGCCAATTTATTACCTGGAATACTTTTCTTGCTGTAAATTCCAAGTTTAATCAGAACTTGGGAGAGAATCTTAGCTCTTTCTTTCCCTTTCCCATCTTTATTTGTCTCCTGACAGAGAATGGTCCTCACTTTCCCAGAAGAGAAATATCTTGCCTGAGATAAGAGGATGTATACAGCAACTGTCCATCTTGTAAATGCCAGGTGGCATCATAACACATGCACGTAAGAGAGAGAACATTTTACAGCTTCATAACTGGGGTTGTTTTATTCTAACACAGTGGTGGCGAACCTATGGCACGGGTGCCAGAGACGGCACTCAGAGCCCTCTCTGTGGGCACACGCACAGTTGCCCCAGTCCTAGGCCTTCAGCTGGGTTTTATAAAACCTTTTCGCTTTAGGCCTCCGCCGCCGTGTGCAAAAAAAAAAAAGGTTCAATCAGTCAATTTCAACTTCTCGCGGGAAAAAAAAAGATCTTGCAAAGTTGGAATTGATTGATTGAACTTTTTAGTCCCACCCAGTCTGCTGTTACCACCGCAGCCACGCCCACCCAATGGGCCACGCCCACCCGGCACTCGACAATTCATAAGTGGGTTTTGGGTTGCAGTTTGGGCACTCAGTCTCTAAAAGGTTCGCCATCACTGTTCTAACATGACATCTCTAATTATGATTTATTGGACCACATCTAAAATATACTTTTCAAAATGTTAGGATTACATTACATGAGTATCTGGGAGTAAATACCCTTGAATCTCATGTTATTGGTATGATTACACATTATTTACAAGTACCTTATATAATGACATTCCATTATTGATACTTTTCAAATGATTTTTTAAAATATATTTGATAATTTTCATTGCTATCAGTTGCTTTTATCACATATACTTGGAAAAATAAAATGAAATATATTTGAACAAAACAGATTTGGGATAGATGACTGGAATGAAATAAAATTGTAGATACCAGCTTCTACCTTCCCAGTGCCACTGTCACAATAATTTTACTTTACATTAGCTTGGAATCTTAATATTACAAACATCTCGCAACCAGAGAGGTAAAGAGAATACAGTAGGGATTTTCAAACTTTTTCAGTACATGGAACTTGTTAGTTAAAAAAGAAAAAAAATCACAGAAGCCCTGATCAACAGGCAAAGCTGCACAATAGAAAATTGTTGTGTCTATATGAAGAAGTTTGAGTGTGTATTGCTTTTAGTTGCTCATGAAATTCCATTAAGCTTTCATAGTAGTTTGTAACATAATCCACTCAGTCATTTAAGAGAAGCAGATTTTTATGTTATGCAAATGAGACACTGTTGTTTCTTTAGAAGAAAAGCTGAGTACCAGTAATTTTAATATATGCATAATTAGTAATAGTAAATGGTACCGAAAACTATCATTATTATTTGGTATAAGAATTGCTTCTTGAGGACATTATCCACAAAAATATATATACTAATTAGTTATGTACCTAATTCTTTATCTGGAACTTTATTAGGCTCATGGCCCAACATACTCAAGGTATAATCTAAGAGTATATAATCCCAGCAGGGTCATCCAAATATATAATCCCAGCAGGGTCATCTAAGACATGAAGGTCATCCCAGCTGTCTAGCTAAAGCAAGCAGACATCTATATTGGCAGCAGTGATATAGGAAGATGCTGGAGGTGAGAGATCTGTTTAATAACAACAGTAATGGACAATTTCATGTTGCGCAGGAAAAGTCAATGGTAAACCACTCTGTATTTTACCAAGAAAACCATATGAATGAACAATATATTGTAAATCTATGTGTTGCTAAGAATTGACATTGACTTAATGGTACATAATTAATCAGTAAATTAGGACTTCCCCTCAATCATGACAAGCACAGTACTAATAAATCTATATTTTCATTTAAAAAGGCAGTTGGGAAAAAAAGTATTGTATGTCCTATCAAGTTTAAACTATTTGCATCCTCTTGGCACAACAGAATAGATGAGTTTCTTAACAACCAATCGTCATTCAAAAGCCATACAGAGAATTTAACACAAATGACAATAGTAGGATAAGACCTAATTAAAAGATCAACTCCTGAGTAAGTGCAATTAGGTTGCAAAAGAGTTTGATTTTAATAACAGAATGTATTTAATCTACTGAAAAGATAGAATTTGTTCTTTTTTGACTTCTGTTCTTGATGAGACTGGGACCCTAGGTGTGTGGTTGAGCACCTACTATAGTTATGCTAAGTGTGCTGATTGGTTTAACCTCAGTTACTTTAATTGTTAGTTATGGTGTTTTTATTATTGGCCCTATGTATGAGATGGGTGAGGATTTGGAAGCTAGTTCAAAATATGGCAGCATGCTCAATATTCAGTGCACCACATGTAAGTCATCCCAAGTTGTTTCAAATAGAAATGGGTGGAAAGTAAATTTAATAAATAAATGTAATAAATGTGACATTGTTGCTACATGAGCTACACTGGCTCTTAGTGGGCTTCCAGATGCAATTCAAGGCACTGGTAGTCATCCTGAAAGTCCTACATGGCACAGGGGATTGCCTATCTTTGGTGTTTTTAGTCTGCCCCACCAGATCAGTAAAGCAGCATCACCTGATGGGGCAAAGAAAACATGCCTTCTCTGTCATGGTGTCTGCCTTATGAAAGAAACTCCAGCCTGAGTTTCAGTCCCAACTCTATAGGCTTTTTGAAAGGCCTTGACCTTGGTTTCCCCCTAGGGCTGGGATGTTAGTGGAGGCTGTTATTGTGGTTAGGATAAATTTTTTTTAGGGCCTCTACTAAATTCTACTAACTGACTTAGTTCGTTTATTGTGTTTTTATCTTTTGTTTGCTGCCTAGAGTTTTGACTGGATGGGCAGCTCTATAAATTTGGTTAATAATAAATAAACACATGGACTTAAACCAAAGTTCATATCATAAGTACATTATTGTTCAAGATGATACATTTTTTTCCTGCTACAATTTAATTGCAGCTCAAAATAATTTAATCTGAACTATTATTGTATACATTGGATGAGCACAATCTATATAACTTTACCTAATCACTGAGTTCAATGGGGCTAACTCTCAGGTAAATGAGTACAAGAATACAGTCAACAATAGCAATCTTATGATCAGAAATATATCTTGAAGTGTCAAATAAGTGAACATAGAACTGCATCTTAATTATATACTGTACTCCATGGGACAAATTCCTGTCTTCCCCAATCTTGTTTATATTGGATTTTAACATCAAACATTCCTAGTCACCTGAAAAGATATAAAAATGGGGAGGATGTTCGTGCTAAAATTTAAAACAAAGCAAAATTACTATTTGTTCCCCATGTTTTTTTTAACTTAAATGTTGCAATAGGAAGTCATATATTTTTGTTTTAAATATAGTTTCAGAGATAGAAGTTTTTCAAGTACCAATGTTAAATATCCAGTTTAATTTTATTGGCTTTTCTTCAGCTGTGGGTAAATAATCATGTTACAAGAGAAGGGGGAATTCTAGGTCAAAGGAACAAGCCACAATAATGCAATGTGGTCAGTGACAACTGGATGCTAGAGCTGGGCAATGTGAGGAGTTTTTTTAGTTCATACAATAGCAAGGCTGTTGAATGAAATGACATATTTTATATCATTTACCGACTTCAAGTGATTAGTGGTGACTTTTAGAAAAACTCCCATTTACATTTCAAAAGGAATGAAGGGAGCTGAAAAAATACACTATATAAATTACGAATTGAATTTACAAGATTACATACTGCCCCTCCATAACTTTCTTTCCCAGCTTAACAACCATTTATTCAATCAATAAGAAGGAAGGACGTGTTCATTCATTAGAAAGAGTCTAAGCATCCCTGTTCTTCCTAGCAACATAAGCATCGCCCCTTATGCCCACTGAGTTGCTGCTGTATATGTGCAGGAAGGCACGTATCTCAGATTTTGCAGCCCACCTTCTGGGAAGGCGTCCTTTGAAAGAGAGAATCCCAGCTTTGTTTAATCGTGCAAAGGGAGGGCTGAGTGCAACCCACCGAAGAGCCGCGGGCTTTGTGAGGAAGGCTGAACGTGCCCTCCCGCACATGCACCAGGCCTGCTGCTTTCCCCGCCCCCAAAGCCTAGTCTACGTCCATTTCCACCCAGGGGCCTCCTTGTCACCATGCGAAAAGCTCAGAAACCACCAGCGCAACATGGATGGGTGAAGGCAGCGCCGCCTTCCTATTGGCCGACACTTTTTCCGCCTCGGCTTTTCATTGGGCGGAACGCGAACTCCACGAGTCGAGCACGCTCTCCCCGGCCTGACACCTCCACTCTCGCGCTAATCTCTGGACAACGGAAAGGAGGCGGCTTTGGAGGAGCCAATGAAAGCGGGAGGGGGCGGAGCCTGGGGCCGGGCCTCAAACCAAGAGGGCAGGGGCGAGTTGGTAAACAAGCTCCGCGCCTCGTGGTGCCACGGGGCGGGTGTCGGGGGAGCAGGCAGTCGGGGTAGGGAGCGGCGCCGTGCGGGCCGAGGTGAGCGAAGCGTTGGCGGCGTACGGCGCGGCCTGGCACCCTTACGGAGGAGCTGGGAAGGCCTCTAATCTCTGCCCGCCTCCCGTTAGCCTCTACAGTGCACCCATCAGTCCTGTGGGCGGCCTGGTGCATTCGGCCAAGGGGAAAATGGTGTCCCGCAGCGGGGGAAGAGGGAAGAGGGATTGTGGCCGCGGTCGCGCGCTGGGAAAGAGTGTCTCTCTCTTCCCCGACGTTGCCACTGCCGGCTCTCGCAAAGTGGTCGTCGGCTGTGCCTTGCGGGGAAAGGCGGAAAAAAAAAACGTTCTGCGAATTGCTGCTTCTGTGGCGCTACGCGGGAGAAGAGGGGACGGGGTTCCGGGGAAACAAGAATAGGGCTGCGCCGATACCTCCGCTGAAAGGCAAGCTAACTTGGGGGCAGTCTTTTACGGCCCTTGAGATGTGTTGGGTTCTTAAGTCCCATCGTCCCCAGCCGTCTGGAGCCTTCAGGGAAAGTTCTCGTATAACCCGTCTGGAGGGCGCCGGGTGGGTAGGGCTGCCCACTGGTTCGTAAAGAGTTTTTTTTCCTTAAGGCGCAGTCTTAATTACGGAATTGGATTGATAATATTTCCATCTGCACTACGTTTTGAGTCAAGAACGTGATTGTTCTTGGTTAATGACCACGGGGTGGCAAAGTCGGAGCTCGCTCTAGAGGCGGCGTTGAGAAGCTACAGCAGAAGGGGGAGGCGTGATAAGCCTTCGTGGGGTTTTTTTTTTCCGCCTGGGAGGCAGTTGCAGCTCTTTTTACTGCTCTCCGCCTTTATATTTATTTATGCCCACTACCCCGCTTGCTCGCTTGCTCCACTCCCGCTGCTGAATTGTAATGAAAAATGTTTGATGTTAGTATATTTTGCTTCCGTAGGAAATCAAATGAAATCCCGTTTCAAGCATTTTATGCTAACAAGTAAACTCTTTTAAGAATTGGCAGAGGTTTAAAAAAAAAGGCAGCGACTAGATTTTGAGCGGTTGTGGCAGTAAGTGAGGTTGGTGGGGAATATTCACTCGGGAAACTGTCTTTTGAAAATAGTCTTTTTTTTTTTTAAGTCCCACACTGTAGGGCAAATTATCTCAATGGGAAAAAATGTGTTCCGTATGTGTGTGCTTTTCTCATTTTGGGTTGATCTTTCCTCATTTTATTTTTGATATGCAAATTGTATCTTTTTTTCTTCTGATCCTGTGAAAATTATTTAAATTTTTTTGCATGATATGATTTTGTGTGGAATCTGCCTTGATGTGCCTAGAGTCTCAGAATAGTGTCGGCAGGGTGTGCTATTTGTGGCATTGTAATAATTCTCTTTTCTGTCTACCCCATTGGTCTTTTTCTTCTGAGACTATGTGGCTTCAAAAAGAGCAACATTATCCCCAAAAATTGCTGGTCTGTCAAAATAGTAAAATCAGTTCTAAAAAATGAAATAACATTTAGATTTCTGTCATGAATTTAATCTAAAAACATAACACTTTTTAAAGAGATAAGCTGTAGTTTGTCATTTAAGATTGATGGGCAATATTTGAATGAAGTTTAATGTTTTGTGGGGTATGGAAGCCATTGTGGCCAGGGCACAAATACTCAGTGAAATAAGGTTATATTGCAGAGATTGGTTTTCAATTTTGTTTAGAGGATTGGAATTTTTACTTTGTAAAAAATTATTAATAGTTTTATTGCTCAGTTGTGTTCACACCCAACTGCTGAATGATGGGTGAAATCAGTGCTCCAAATTCTTAATCTTTCCATTCAGTGCTCATAAATTTAACTCTTAACAGAAAAAGTGTTGCAATTCTGTTGTTGAATGTTGGTGCTTTGGTCACAGAGGAATTCTAGGACTGCAGGCTGGTCACTCCTAGATTAAATCACTGTACTTAATTGTATTCATAAAAGCTAGCAGTGAATGATAAAATGATATATTTTAAATGAGAGTTACTATAATTAGTTTAACACCGGGTGACTGCTTATTAAAAACACTCATTAATCCCTGACTCCAGATGTGCAAGGAAACATAAATTACTAAAGCACAGATTTAAATGTTTGAGCAGCTTTGTTGGTCAGGCTAAAAAATTGTAGGTGCCTCTTACATCCAAAATGGTAGCATATAGAAATCTGCCTGGTTGGACTCCTTTTGTAGTCACATGGAAGATTTCTCTTTACTTAAGCAACTTGAGATTATTTGGCATGAGGATAACTCCTCATCTTTATCAGTGGCTAACCCAGTTATTCACTTGCTTTGACTTAACAGTCTCTGGAACAAGATTTCTAGCTTTGGTCCAGTGGGCAGATTTAGAATTGTAAGAGCATGCTGTCAATATTCTTTTAGAAAGGCTAATGGTGTGCCCAGGTGTTTCATTTACAAAATGAATATCACAAAGAGCCTGACAAACTAGTTACAGAGCATTCATTTACCAGAAGGGCAGGCTGGTGAGGATGCTCTTTGGGATTCCTGTAGCCATGTACAACATGTTCTATCACATAGCTTATATTTGTTTTTTCCCTTGAAGGCAGATAATTTACAAAATAAAGCACTGGGCCCTAGAATGCTACTAGTTTTATTTTCTAACAATGTATTTTTGGAAGTAAATAATATGTTGTACTGTCCTAGCTTTTGGTTACATATTAATGGAAAAAATAAAGTTTCGTGGAAAAAGGAGCTTGGTTACTGTTTTCTAGGAAAAGACACATCCCCAAAATAGGTACCAATTTTCAGAAACATATGGCATCCTTAATCTTAAATATAAGAGACACACATGCTCTTACGACTAACTCTACGTTTTTAGCTTTCATTAAAGCTAAAAAATGCTTGTTAGTCTTGTTGAACAATAACAGCTGACCTTAAAAAAAATCAAATTCAAGGATTCAAACTTTTGTGGTGTTTCTAACTTAGATATTCATTCATTAGCTAAAATAGCCAAATAACATCCCTTATGTTCATCCTAGACTTATACCTAAATACTACTGGGATAAATGTTCATTTTGTACTGTTATTTTCCCCAACAAATTATTGGCTAGCTGCCATTGAAGATGGACCACTGATAGAGCTGTTTTAATACAGCAAAATAATTCAAAAAGTATAGGGGAATCAGAAAATGTTATTTGTGTCAGTGCAAGAAAAATATATAATGGCTTTGAAATACATGGCTTTAATACTGCAATTTGTATTTACAAATTAGCAAAGGATGAATGTAATAAAGCTAATCTTGCCAGGCTTGTACAAACACGGACCATCTTCATTTGACTCACCAGCATTGAGAGCAATGATCCTTGTGACTTTGAAAACTAAAATAAATCATATCTGCAAAACTTTATCTTAACACTGGTATTATACACAATTAAGAAAAACATGACCTTGGAAAGCCCTTAAAAACAAAACTACTGGTATTTGGTGGAGGGAGGACTTTCCAAGAACAGTTGTATACATGCAGGTGGTGATGGGATATATTTTCATATCATGACAGTATAAAGAGGTGAAGTTTTCATTTTTTTTAGCCTTGTTAAGAATTATAGAGAATAAAAATGGCAAAATATGGAATGGTGGTTTAAAAAAAAAAAATTTCCTGTTCTCCTGAGTTTTGCTGACTAAATAAACTTACTCTATAATTCTGTTTATGCTTCTACTAGCTGTAGAAAATAGCTAATAATGGCAATATGTAAGCACTTTCATGTTATTTTTTTAAATCAGTGATTAACTGTAGCTATTATAATGTTTATACTGCTAAAAGTCCCTATGTTTGTTAGCTTTATTTGCAAAACTTTGAAGAGATCATTATTTAAATATGCATAGCCTTCCCAATATCACTGTATCCAAGGGTGGGATGCTTAAAAAGCAAAGCATAATATAAATGATTTAGGTAAACCAAAAACACAGACCAGACTACTGATACTGACATCCAGCAACTTGTCATCCTGTAACAACTAAAATTAATGTCACCCTTGCCTGTAATGTGAGGGCATTCTATAATTGGTGTGCCATAGTTGAGAAGGCTTTTTGTCACGTCTCACATAACGTACAGCTTCCAGTAGAGGGAGTGAAGAGCCCCCTTGGTACTTGCTCACATTTGGGATAGTATATTTATGGAAAAGTTTTCCCTCAAATACTAAGTTTCAAAGTAGTTGAGAAGAACTTCACATAAAGAGAAATAATTGGATGTTTAGGTGCCGTTGCGAGAAACTGATTATTTTTGTAGTGGGCTGTAAGAATTCAATTTAACTTGCTGCTCCAAGCAGTTCAAATGGGAAAAAATGAATATCCCAAGTTTGGCAATTGTACATAAAAAGTGAGTAGAGAGATCTTGATAATTAAATCACAGGAGACAATTTCATATGACTGATTTATGTGAAATTGGAATTAAGAGCATTCCAGTTCAGATTCTGTAGAACATAACATCCATTTTCAATTACCTGTCAGTTTTCCTGTGGTTATACCGAAAGTTAAAGTCTAATTTATTTTGGTTAAACTTGTAGCTGGTTAAATTATGTATCTCTCATAATTCTAGGATAGTCCCTTGCTTCTGCCACACTGAAATGCAGAGAAATTCCTTGGGAGCTGATTATAAAGTTAGGAAAAGCATAGACAGATTCACATCATGCAGTTCTTGAGAGATATATACAGAAGTTTACTAGTTCTTCAGAAGTCCCCAAATTCTTCTTGCTTTTTCTGAGTATATATATCTGGCCACTTATCTCCTGTTAATTTTGCTTTACTGACCCAGCTGTGACCACTGTTGCATCCCTCTCCTTTGTATAAAACATCAGTTATTAAATTATTAAAATGAACATTTTAAATGAAATTCATAGTACAAAAAATATTTAAAAAGTACAGTTGAAGCAATAAAGTTTCTTGCAGCAAAGATATAAATATTCTAATTTATAATTTTAAATATAGCTTTATTAAGACTAATTGACAGCCCAAATTCTCACCATTCCTTTATCTATTTAAGTGTCCAGTCTGGGCATTCCTATCATTTGACATTTTTCTCCATTTGTAAATTTTAAGTGAATTCACAAACCTGTGAATTTGGTTCTTCTGGAAGAGGAGGAGGAGAACATCTTTATCTAGATATAACTCTCCAGCCAGAGAAAAGTTTCTTTACCTGTTTTGTCTTGTCTCATCTGGATTATCTTTCAGCTTGTTCCAGTCCCTCCCCTCATGTCTCCCTGAGCTCAAAAATTTCAGTCTCCCTGGGAAAAGTAAATGGATGGTAAAATTGAATATCATAGATTTAGAATGTTTATGCCTAAAGTTCTGAATTATTTCTACTAGCATTTGCATGCAGACATTTACAGCCTGGAAGAGAAAACATTGTGATCTTGCCACTGGACATGAAGCAAAATATCATTTTTTACTGGTCCCCTACAAGGGGACTGCAACTGTGGTCACAGTCGGTCTTCCAAGTTAACTCAGATAGGTATGTGGCATCTTAAGTGCAGGCTGCCTAAATGAGAAAGGAATCAAAATATGCTCAGGGACTGAATTCATAGCTTTGACAAAAGTTGCGAAAGGAGAAAAGTAGATTTAGCATTTTGCTTTATGACATATCAATGGTAACTGAACATACATCCTTGAAGAATAAACTATATTAATATATTTTTCTGTTAGATTGTGAAAAGATGCTGACTGTTTAGGAAGTCATAAAGCTGACTATCTGCTTGACTCTTTAGGAAGAACAGTAATACGTTCTGTACCTTCTGCCAGTTAATTGTGTTTAAATCAGATTAAGTGTTCTGTAGAATGCTGACTTAGTTCAGGAAATGCTCAAATTCAGTTTGTTTTGTTCTCTGGCTTCTATTTTATTTTCTGCAAATGTGGATTTATGTATTCAACCTGAAAGTAAAAAAAAATTCTTTCTAAGTGTTTAGTAGGAACTAACATCTGCATTGTCTAGATCAGCGGCCCCCAACTTTTTGAGCACCAGGGACCGGTTCTGTGGAAAGAGATTTTTCCACAGACCAGAGGGGGCGTGGTTTTGCATACTGCCTGCATCCCGCGGATGGTGCTTCACTTGTTTCCGCGGCCCAGTTTCTGGCATGCTGCGGACTGATGCCGGTCCACGGACCAGGGTTTGGGGAAACCATGGTCTTAGATGACTTCTGTTGATGAGATATATTCTGCTTTATGTGCTCTCACAGTATTGCCATTAGACAAACTTAACAAATTCCTCCAGGGGGTTATTTATTGTTTGTATAGAGGCAGATAATTTTGCCCGATATGTTTATATTAAAATAACCCATGTTTGAAGAGGCAGTGGCAAAATATAAATGATATTGCTGAATATGGAATTGCTTTATTTGAAACCAAGCTTCAGTAAAAAACCCACCAAACCACCTTTTGGAATATACAGTACATTTCAGAATAACAAATAAGTAATGGAAATAGGCCTAAATATTATGCCGTTCCCACTTTCCTCATTCTCAAGGTAGAATGTTGGTGTGTAAATGTCACTTTAACTGGGCGTTTCTTCTTGTGCTTCTCATAACATAAAAGAGAAATACATATAGCTCCAATAGCACTGTTCCTCCCCTCCTAACAAAAATAGAGTGCTATTCTTTTAAGAGATGCCAATAGTCCCTCTCCTAGTGATAAAAGCAGCTGCCACAATGCTGTTGCATTACTTTAACCAGAAAATAGACCAGTGCTTTGGCAACTGCCCACATATACCTTCTTCAATCATTAAGGTCAGAAAAGTGGACAGAGGGAGCACATGAAAACAGCTGACATAGTATTGAATCATTTTCATGGCTTAAAGACATACCCATTGCACTATGGCAGGTGCACTTGTGATTTCCATCTGTCTTTCAAAAGCTTGAAGGCTAATAGACATGACTTGGTAAATGAAATGACTTGCACAAAGTAATTTGCTTAAAGCTTTGCAGAATGTCCTTTGCAGAGTGGCTGTTAATTATATAAGGGAGCAAAATATTTTTGAGAATGAAGAGGAATTTAAAATATATCTGATTTTACAATCCTCTGTACATTTACAGTTATTAGCAGCCCAAAACTTTGGGGTAGCTGAACATAAAGTATTGTTGGATTAGACTTAAGAATTTCATAGAACGACTTACTGCAAGAGGAGAGTTCTATTAGTCTATGGTAGCCAAACATAGGAGTCTGGTCGGGTTTTTTCAGACTAATTTTAATAAAAGGCATAAGTTTTCATAAACTGCAGATCATTTCATCAGATGTATGGAATTTTGGTTGCTAATAACTGTGGGTTTGACAGGGTTTGTTTTGATCACTAAACACTTGGTGATCGTCTCAGACTTATACACTTTATCATTTGTCTACAGCAGGGGTATCAAACTCACCATGTCACGTGACATGTCATGACGTATCGCAACTTTTTTCCCCTTGCCGGAGCTGGGGTGGGTGCAACTTCCGCGTGACCCATCCGGCCCGTGGGCCAGTAATTCTGACAGCCCTGGTCTAGAGATGCCAGTGTTCATGAGCAAATATTGTTATATACCAGGTTTTAGAATACATTGTAATGGTTTTGGTGATGACATTGCCTGTGAGAACTTTAAAAAAAAAAAACACCCATCCACAGAATGAAACAACTATGGGGTTTTAATGCATAATTGGTTAAATATTCTCCATGGGCTTTAGCACTATGGCCACAACCCTAACCATACGGTACTATAGTGAGAGTAGAAAACTACATGTTGCCCATTTTTATTAAGCACTGGTGCTTCTAGTTTGTAAAAGATAAAATGCTCTGTAGTGAGTATTATCTACTGTATAGTGTACACATTTTCTGCAAATAATTGAGCTTTATTTGACATTGAGGGAGAACTGAAATCTTATATGAATTAGTTATTTGCAGACTTATGAAAAAAAACAATGTATGGTTTTGAAAGGAATTTTCTGTTAGTATCTTATAATTTCTTAGATTAATAACAAGCTTCTCTTAAAATATGTTTTAATTGCATCTTGGAGGAAAACATTGAGATCAACTCATATCTGTGATCAATAGTCTGTAGAAAATTTTCTTCAATAATTGACAGATTATGATCTATGCAAATTATAAACTTAGGTATTGATTGCTAACTCCAAAGTTACAAAAACAATTGGGCAGCATGAAAATTAGATAAATAGACATAGTAAAAGCTAAGTTGCTATCCTTATGTAACTTAAGTGATTGATAATAAATAATGTAGATCAGTCCAGCTCAATTTGCCATCCTTTAATAGATTGGGAGTTTAGTCTTTAATTATCTAGTTATCTTGAAGTTGCAGATTTAATCACCTGGAGATATCCCATGTAAATTTTCAATGGTTTAGCTGTAATAGGAGGAGCAAAGGTGTAAGATAAATGGGGCTTTGAATCTTGATTCCTATATGAGAAGGGATTGCTAACCTAGTCTACTTCAACATTGGCTGCAGGATATTGTAACTCAACACCAGTCAGATGAAAGGAGGAGTAACTGATTTATAGATCTGTTATCCTACTCTCAGTTTTAGATTAAATTCTAACTGCCCATTCCTGTCTCCTAATAGTATTATAAATTGTCAGGTTTTGGACCACAAATATTTTTATATTGGTTTGCCATTTATATCAAACCACAACCAAAGTTTTGGAGAAAAAAAACTGAGCAGTAATTGGTTTGTAAACATTATCCTTGTAGGGAATATGCAAGTTGCTGTCTGGAGTAAGTAGTATATAATTCTCTAACACACGGGTATCAAGCTCGATTGTGTCACGTGACATATTGTGACATTTTTTGCCTTTGCCAAGCTGGGGTGGCTGTGGCCTGCGCATGACGCATCCAGCCCACAGGCTGCCAGTTTGACACCCCTGCTCTAACAGTTTTTTAATAATAGCTTAATTGGATAAGTTCTGGCGAGATGGGTGGCATACAAGTTTAATAATAAATATGAATTATTCTAGAACCCTGACCATCATAAATGAAGGTTCATTAACCTCCAGATGCAGTTGATGGCTAGAATTTTTCATGTCCCTGGACTATTTCTAACCCAGTCAGATGTAAATAGAATTGTTAGGCTAGAACTTCTATAGTTAATTTGCTGATATATCTCTTCCTAAAATAAAAGAGGTGTCAAGACTTAATCAAAACTGGAATTTTACCCCTGATTTTTGCTTCTTGAAGTTTTTTAAGGAGAAAGTGGTGCAGTCCTTCTAACCTGTCATTTTAGCAGTGGAAAAATAATTGTCATTTAAGCAGCTTCAATACAAAGTTACATTGTAATATTTTATGTATGAAAGAATTGAAGTAGGGATTCATCATTTTAGTTTGGAGGGATCTGGCCAAGCATTTTCATTTGTGGTGATAGCTTCCTTATTCCATAATGCAGTTTTCCCTTGTGTTTGATTTAACAAATATGTTTATTAGGCTTGCTTGACTTACTCATGGATTTTCTTGTACCCCCCTCCCCCAACCCAATGCTATATAGGTGTATTGACTAAAACTCACTTCATCCTATGCATCCCAGGTTATGGGGATTTTTCCATGTTGATTTTTCAATCCTGGTCTTCCCAGAAATACTAATTTGTCATCTGGTTTTCTTACCTTGCAGTTGACATTAACACACAGACACAAACACATACACGAGATAGACACCAGCAGCATACAGTATATTATCAAGGAGCACTTTGATTCATTTATAATTGTTAGTAGAAAAAAACAACTAATGTAGTCTTAAAACACATAATAATTCATTATAGTAGGAATAACACATATTTCTAGTTTCTTTCTCAAAGAAGGAAATACATAGTTTTAATGCAATGCTATCATAATCTTGTGTTAAATGATTACTTAATCACAGGAAACAATAAAAATCTGTAGTTAGAAGACATGCAGCTATGTATCTGAACTGTTAGTACTCTTTTTTTTTGCCTTGTATATTTTTAAATCTCATTTTGTAGCTAAATGTATATACAATAAGTGGGAAGAAGCAGAATTTGATAAACTGTAGCAGAAGCAGTTTCTGCTCCTGAGTTTAGCTATAGGAATTTGGCTTTGCAGCTTGAACCTTCAGCTTTTTTGCTGAGGTTTTTAGACATTTTATTTTCAAACTTTTTTTAAGCAACCACTGTGCTTTATTTTATAAAATAGTAGGAATTCCTTCTATAATTTATGTTCAGTGAGTTCCCTCCCTTAGAAACTTCATATTCAACCTTTAAAAAAAATAAGTTGAAGAGCATGTCTTGAATCATTCCTCCTCCTGCTGCCTCTTCGTGCTATGTCTTTCTTCTTTACTGGGTCTTCATTCTGTTATCTTTATTGCTTTCATGCATGATTTTCTATTTTTCATTCATTCCATTATTCTCAGCTTTGACATGTTTGTTGTGTAAAGTCTTTGGATACGTATGGTATTTCCTCCTAGTTTTTCTCACATTTCTTATTCTATCTTTGATGTGCACTCCCTCTAAAGATCTGATTATAGTATGAATGATTAGGCTTGGGAAAATAATGAATGGACATATCTATTTGTGCAGAAATTCTTCCGTTATTTTGGTTTTAATGAAATGATTTGTAATAAACACTTCAATATGAAAGTAAATTAAGGATGAAAAAGTGACTTCATAAAAGCCCTCTCGTTCAGTGAAACTTTTATTTTGAAGCTACCAGTACTTCAGCGAGGAAAAAGCAAATCATTACTTTAGCTTTCAGTAGGGTGAACTCAAAAGGTTGCAGCCTACTTGCCTGCTCAGTGGCTCCTGTGAGTCAAAGCCATTTGCCTGTATTGCTTGAGCTAGCCCACATTGGTTCAGTCAGCCTTGAAATAGAAGATTGCGCTAGGAGAATAAAATTGCTGCTTCTCTGGGTGTTAATATTTTCAAAACCAAAAATAAATGCTTTGTTCAGAACTTGGTGCCAGTTCAAATATGCCCCTTGTAATCTCTATTTATTTAAACTGAGATAAGGGAAGCATTTTTAGAATTGCTTTAAGATGTGAAATGTACATTGCCCACATAAGTGTAGGAGGGGAAAAGGTCAGCCTATGCTTGAAAAAAAACAACCCTATTGAGTTCAAATGGGGTGGGAAGAGGCAGTCTTCCCACTAGTATAAATATAACCAGTTGGTCAGATTCAACAATATTAATTATTTCCTACCCCCATAAAGAGTGAATTGGCAAAACAACTCTGTGAACCAAAAATATGTTTTTAAAACTACCAGCTGTTTTTTTAGTGTATATATTTCCTTTATGGAGTAAAATTCTAGTACAGAATCCCCCAACCTTTCTGGCTTTATGGACCACTGGAGGGTGGGATGTTTCCAAGTGAATGGCGGGCACAAACGCCCGCTGTTGGTGCAAATGGAGTGTGTATGCATTTGCTTGCCTGCTGCTCATGTGAGTGGGGATGTGTACGCTTGCCTGCTTGCCACTTCCATGGCCCTGTTCAAAATGGCTCAAGGCCTGGAAGTGCGCTAGGAGTTGGGGACCCTTGTTCTAATATATAGCTCTTTAGACTTGATCCCCCAATAGCATTTATAGTGACCACTATAAATCTTGCCATTTAAAAAAATGTTCTGTGGATAGTCATTTAACAATGATTGCTAGTTTTCTCTGAAGATATAAGATTGTCAGTTCATTTTACTATATATGTTTAGGTAAAGTTTTTAAAATGTCTGGCTTTAAAATACTTAAGCAATTCTTAGTGTGTTGGTTATACTTCCCTTTAACATTTTAGTTTAGCAAGGTTCTTTTATTTTTCAGTATTACAACTTGTTCTTCTGATATTGAGAGTCATATGTACACAAAATGACATCATACTCCACAAGAAGAGAAGAATCTGGAAGGCTGTAGAAAAAAAATACTTGTAAAAAGTTAGCTGTCACTATCACTCATTGATACAAGGTGCTGAGTTCTGGACAGATCCAGATTGTTCCTCAACCTACACACAGCCCTTTTATATCATAAGTAATCAATAACTGTCAAAAAGTCAATATTAGCCTACAAGACCCAGGCCAGGTCCAGTGCTTCCAAGGGGTGTTTAATGCAAAACTCTGCGGCAAGCATACCACCAGAGAGTTCTTCGGTGTCATAAAGCCAATTTATGGTTCTTCTAAATCAGGATGCTCCCCCTTGCAGTCATCTGATGGGTTGAAGTTGATCAGAGACCAAGAAGGATTGAAAACCGCTAGGCTGAACAATTGTCAAACCTACTCCATTGGCTCATAATGTCTTACAATAGATTCCTCAGCTGCCAATCTTGGATGCCAGTTTGGTGTAGTGATTAAGACAACCAGTGGACTGTGAGTTCTAGTTCTGCTTTAGGCACAAAGTCTCATTTGGGTGATCTTTTGAAAACCTTGCCAACAAAACTGCAGGAACTTGTTCAGGCAGTCTCTCAGAATTGGACATGATTGAATGAAGAAAAGTAGATTGCCTGATGAGAAAGTGGTGAGACAGCAGATAGTGAAATGGAATGTTCTGGAAAAGGCCTGATTGACTCTTCTGTGCTGCAATGTATATTACAGGTCCCATTTGTTAGAACTTCTTGTTGCGAAGTCGTGTCCGACCCATCGTGACCCCATGGACAACGTTCCTCCTAGCCTTCCTGTCCTCTACCATCTTCTGGAGTCCATTTAAGCTCACGCCTACTGCTTCAGTGACTCCATCCAGCCACCTCATTCTCTGTCATCTTCTTCTATTGCCCTCAATCTTTCCCAGCATTAGGCTCTTCTCCAGTGAGTCCTTCATTAGGTGGCCAAAGTTGAGTTTCAACTTCAGGATCTGGCCTTCTAAAGAGCAGTCAGGGTTGATCTCCTCTAGGATTGACTGGTTTGATCGCCTTGCAGTCCAGGGGAGTTGCAGGAGTCTTCTCCAGCACCATAGTTCAAAGCCCTCAATTCTTTTGCGCTCAGCCTTTCTTATGGTCCAACTTTCACAGTCATACATTGCAACTGGGCTCCAAGATCACCACAGATGGGGACTGCAGCCAAGAAATTTAAAGACGCTTGCTCCTGGGGAGGAAAGCTATGGCAGATTTAGACAGCATACTAAAAAGCAGAGACATCACCCTGCCAACAAAAGTATGTATAGTCAAGGCCATGGTTTTCCCAGTTGCAATGTTAGAACTTACCTTTTCTTTAAAGTATATATTTCTGCATTTGTTCTCTCTCTGCTTTAGCTTCCTAACCTACTACCTGAGGTAGACTTAATTGGGAGATAGCAATTGATTTAAATCTGAATCTCATAGAGTTACTAACCATTTTATATCAAGTCATTATTTGTTCTAATCATGCTGAGTATGCCTCTGAGTTCTCATGATACAACAAAAGCAATCAAATCATAGAATGTGTGATTCTATTTTTTATTTCACTGTGTCTTTCAAGCTGTAATAGATAAAGTAAATAGATTAGTCTAAATAAGTCACATATTAAAAGCTTGACTTACACTAACTTTTCTTTTATTCTAGTATTAAATGTTCTGATTTTTCTCATAATGACAACATTGTAAATTAAATAGATTTAAAACATGGCTGTTCATTGGCCTTTTCATTCAAAGCCAGCTTCAGCCATAAATAGATTGGGAGCTTCAGTGGAACACTGCTAATAACAAGTATGGTCCAATTAATTTGCTTTTTCATGTAAAACTAACAAAAGGGAACTAGCCTTATTTCTTCATGCAATATGTTTAGCTTTTTAAAAACTTTGTGGATGTTGAGCAACATAAATGTGCCAGTAGTTTCCTTTACAGCTTATCCGTTAACTTTATTTTGGGAAAATGTTGTAAAGAGGCTGTTCCACCATGACTGACTCTTTCCTTTTGCTGCTTGGCTCCTTAACTTGTTTTCTCTTTCCTGACTTTGTTATGCTGAACAGAGCATTCTGGCACAAGGTCTTGGATAAGGAAGCTGTAGAGTTTGTTAGATCATTCATCAACCTTCTCTTGTGTTTTCTGTTCTGAGCAGTGGCCTCCCTGGATTCAAGCAGAAAGAGCATTCCTAGCTCTGCTTTCATGGCAATTCCATGGCAATGATTTAAAATATCTTTGTCCAGATCTTATAACTAAAACAAAAAGCAGAGTAGCTTATGCATATCACTAGTCAGATGGTCCCTTTCTGTAGATTTAGAATAGAATAGAATAAAAATTTAAAAGATATAAAACATAGCAAAGTTGTGTGGAGAGAGGAAAGGTCAACAGCGTAACCACTAGCGGTTAAAGTTACAGTTCTGTGATCAGCTTGAATGCAAACAATTCAAGTAGTATGTTGAAATGTTGCTAGATGATACTGAGTGTTGGCTATGGGAAGGTCTGCATGAATAATATATACTTTTATCATTGTGTAGAGGCATGTTTCCAATATTCTTGGTATGTAGAGAGATGAATTTTGCTATTTATGTGTGTTACTCAGGTTGAAGGTATTCTTTTTTCCTCCTTTAGCATTTGAATAGTAGAATATGGACATTGGATTAGCTCAATTCAAATATAATCTGCAAATCCAAACTGTACATTTTAGGGGATGGTTAATTTCTTATGTCATACTTGTCATTATTCCAAAGTTCTGTTGGGCATAACATTTATTTATTTAATTGAGTGCTTTTGTACCCGAGACAAATTCTTTGTGTGTCTAATTACACTTGGCCAAATAAAGTAATCAGTTCAATTCAGTTTTCTACAGGTAGTCCTTGACTTATGACCATAGTTGGGACCAGTATTTCTGTTGCTAAACAAGGTGATTGTTAAGTGAGTCATGCCCAATTATATGACCTTTTTCGTCACAGTTGCTGTTTTTAACTAACTTGGGTGAATCACTGCTTAACTTGACCTTAATGCACTTCTCTTTCGTTTTGAAGAAAGATATCCTTTTCAGCACATGGCATATGGTTTGCTGTTTTGAAAACACAAGCCATTCAGAAGAAGAAATTTATTATATGTTTCTCCAAATGTTGGCCAGGATGTTGAGTGAAATAACTGGTATTTAAACAAAATATTAAGATAGAAATAGCGAGTAAGCATGGTTTTGGCCAAAATATTTATTAAATTTCTACACTACCCATCTCACCTAAGTGACTCTAGGCAGTTTACAATTAGTGGTTTCATTGTTTTTATGTAGTGTTTTTATATGTTAGTTGTGCACTGAGTCAAAAGGAAAGGTTCCTCAAGATTAATTGGATTCTCAAGTATGGTTAGATGATTTTGGTGGGGATGAGACTTATATTAACCCTTTTCTGAAGCCAAGAAAAAAGTGTGCTAAAGACATGGCAGTGAGCAAGGCAGAAAAAAGTACTAATGGGGCTATGTCATGGAAGGAGGTGAGATTGGAGTTTTGGTTTATTTTTTGCAGTTTGAGAATGGTATTTTTGAAATTAATATTTTACAGTGTGTACTTTCCTTTCCCACCAAAAGCATACCTTTTTATAATGATAATTTCTGCTGTATTTCAACAATAACACATTAAGGAGCTCTAAAAACTCTTAAAAAAGCAGCTCAGAGCAGAAAGTGTGCTGTGGGTTAGAATATACACAGGCAACAGATAAAGTACAAAAGAATATTGCCACTAGTTTCTTTAGTTTATTAGCCAAAAAATGTGTAGCATTACTTTCAGCCTAGATATTTATGTACAGGTCTGGTATAGACAAATAGGATCATGATCATGTGTATACTTAGCATAGGCAGGGATCCATGTAATCCATGAGTTTTTTGTTTACTTGAGAAGGGAACTTTTCATTTAGCTCTGTAAAAGTTTTAAGTAGATAACTGACAGCACTCCAGGGTAAATAAGATAGGAAACAAAACTAGGTGAATTAAATCTACTTTATTGTAAAGCTACATTAACAGAATCTCACAAGTCTGAAAATACAATATTTTCACCCCCACTTTTAACTATTTGATCCATTAGGATGGGTCCTATCTTGTCTGATTCTTTCCTAGGCAGCATCTCTTCCCTGCTATCTCCAAGGCCATTTCCATGTTCCATTACAATCACCCTGCAATAAGCAATCAATAGAATGTGTGTATATTCATGGACTCTCATAATTTGGGTTTTGCCTGATGTCTTATGTCTTTCAGTGCTGGAGGTGATCAGTCATGGCAAGTGAAGCCATCATGATGATGCGAGGGCTGACAAAGCTCAGTAAGGCAGTCCTAGAGACCCAGGCAGGTCAGCTCCGACAAGTAATCCTTGGTGGGGATACATTAACCATCGTCCGAAGCTTTCAGGCGGTTGCTGAGGAACAGTTCAGTGCTGCTATGGGGAAAATGCAGGTAAAAATATTGCTATGTATTTGTTTGATTTCGCTTGTCTCTTCCCCTTTCAATTGATAAATACTTGCTGTTGTCTTTCCCCCCCATTCCTTGCATGTTAAAAGCATAAGAATTTGTTATTCAGCCTTACTTGGGATTTTCAATATATACTGAAACATTTTTAAAATGCATTTGAAAATAATATAGCTACATTGCATTGGGAATTATTATAATGTTGCATTGACAAATTTGCACCACTCAGGTGACCCTGAAGACATAGATAAGACTCAAAAGAATGCAAATGAACAGCTGTCTGCAGGAGTATAAATCTTTCCATTCCCCACCATCCAGTCAGAGCTGAAGAAGCTTCCTGGATGAGAAGCAAAACATCTTCAAAGAAAAAACAAGAAAGTCCAGTTGCCTTGTGAAAAAGCATCTTTGGGATAACTATGACCCGGATGACTGAGAAGCTCCATAGACATCTGGCAGTAGCTTACAGCTGGAACATTAAAAATGAAACTAAAGGCTTAATTTTGGCTGCACAAGAATAAGCTATTAGAGCTAATGCAATCAAGGTCAGAATTGAAAAACCATCAAATGATTCAAAGAAGCAGAAAAAACAGATCATATACCCAGCTTTTGCAAGAAAATTGCACAACCTGATTATAAAAAATGACACAGTACAGTTTCCAAAATGATTCACTGGAACATCTATAACAATGGTGGCGAACCTATAGCATAGGTGCCAGAGACGGCACTCAGAGCCCTCTCTGTGGGCACTTGCGCCGTCGCCCCAGTCCTAGGCCTTCAGCTGGGTTTTATAAAACTTTCGCTTTAGGCCTCCGCCGCCGTGTGCAAAGAAAAAGGTTCAATCAGTCAATTTCAACTTCTCGCGGGGAAAAAAAAGGTCTTGCAAAGTTGGAATTGATTGAACTTTTTAGTCCGACCCAGTCTGCCGTTACCACCGCAGCCACGCCCACCCAGTGGGCCATGCCCACCCAATGGGCCACACCCACCCGGCACTCGACGATGCATAAGTGGGTTTTGGGTTGCAGTTTGGGCACTCAGTCTCTAAAAGGTTCGCCATCACTGATCTATAAAAATGATCATGTACTAGTAATGAAAAATTGGTTGGGATTGTCCACCATCGTTCTCTGGTATCCTGCCATCGTGCTGAGGGGGGAGGGGGGATGGCATGCTTGGGATTTTTGCTTCTGCTATTCATTTGGGAATTACAGAGGGGGACTGTCTTCAGAGACAGGACAAATTCCTTCCAAGCCGGTTTTCACCAGGTTCCAAGGCTGTCGTGCCCTGAGTGTGAACTATTATCTGCCGAGCACATCAGCATTCTCAAAACATCTTCTCTGCATCTTATTGTCTGGTGGTGAACTGGTCAGGGGGTTGCTTTATGCTTTGCGCAGGATCTTCAGATTCCACCTGACTTTACTGCATCCATTTTATCTCCTTTGATTCAACTCAGTGGATTTGATAGTTTTACTCTCCTGAGGGGGCTGACTGGGGCAGATCTGATGGATGTGGAATTTAAAAAGTAGGTGAATGAGCAGGTTAAAATATTTTGAAATTTCTGAAGAGACTGATAAGTTTTGGCTCATAACACACCAGAGATATAACTGTGGTTGAAAAGAAGAAAGTATGGATAATCGATGTGGCAATACTATGGGATAGTAGAGTAGAAGATAAAGAATTAGAGATCACATAGCATTAAGAACTGAAAATTGAAACTGAAAGATTATGGCAAAACTGGCCGTGGTGGGCCCAGTGGTTATCATCATACTGGGTGCCATACCAAAAAATCTTGGATGGCATTAGAAAATCTACACCTTGACAAAATTTCCATTTGACAATTGCACAAGGCCACACTGCTTGGATCTGCACATACAGTATATTATGCCAATACATTATGATTTCCTAGGTTTTTGGGAAGAACTCAATGAATATGAAGGCCAACACCAGCTGAAGAACTGGCAGATGTGAATTCACATTTTTATGTTTATAATAATCAAATAACATCAAGAGTGAAGTTTGTTAAACCCAGACTTCTTGTTCTACAGAATGTCTCCCTAAAAATACCTGCATATTTACCCATACTAGGAAAAGCAAAATAATTCACTTGATGAAATATTTTACTCTAAAATTTAAGGATGTGTTCTTGGTGTTATGGTTACTGTTTGGGGGAGAGGATGAAATTTGCCCATTAACTGAATGGCTGGAGTGGTTATGTACTCACTGATAAAACAAAAGAAAAAGTCAGATGGGGCAGAAAAGCCCTAAGGGCATCAAGGGAAGTGACTTTGGGCACATTTAACAAGAAAGTTCTAGCATGCTATTGGCAGAGTTCACTTGGGCTGAGACATTCTCTTGTGGGCAGTGAGTCTAAAGCAGTGGTTCTCAACCTGTGGGTCGGGACCCCATTTGGGGTCGATCGACCATTTCACGGGGGTCGCCAAGCAAGGCTGTCCGCCATTTTTTTTGTCCGCCATTTTTCCCCTTTTCCGGCGGGTGCCTTACCTCCCTTGGGCTGGGCCAGCTGGTGGTCGGCCTGCTCCGTCTCTGCCGCTTGCCAGCTACGCCTCAGCCGGCGCAGGGGGCGGAACCACGCATGCGCGGCGCTCCCGGGCAGGGAAAGTCCTCGACTTACGACCGGTTTAGTCCTCAACTTACGACCGGTTTAGTCCTTGACTTACGACCGGTTGGGGTCGCGGCATTAAAAAGGTTGAGAACCACTGGTCTAAAGGCAGCATAAATATCAGAGTCAGAAGTAGTTATCTGAAGACTACAGCTTTGCTTCTTTGAAAAAGCACTGATTACTCAGTATATTTGTTTTCGTGTTATTTTTGTGTTTTCAATTACTGTGAGGATTTTTGATTTTCTTGTTTAGTTAAGAAGTTGTGTCCAACTCATTGTGACCCCATGGATCATAGCACAACAGGTTTCCTTGTGCTCCACTGTCTCCCAGATTTGTCCACATTCATATTCATTACGTCATGTTCTTTGTTTTATTTTGATAGCTAACCATGTTTTACTGGAGAACTCATTTCAATGCTTTGTTTGCAGGAACTGGGCAAACAACAGGAAAACTTGAAAGATATTGGTGAAGACTTTGGAAAAGAATATAACTTTTCAGAGTCAGAGCTGGGAGGCATTACAAAGGACTTCTCTCCTCCTCCTCAAGACCAGCCTCACAAAGACAGTGGTACAGAGGGCCCATCTTATTCTTATGATGCCAAAGGACTTTTTCAAAGTGGTGGGAGTGGAGATGCTTCTGCAAGCCAGAATCCCATTTCTTCCAAAACAAATACAAAGCTATTTGAAGGCTTTAGGGACCCCGGGAATCCTTTTGCTCTTGTCTTTGGGCAAATCCGGCCTTTTCACCAAGACCATTCCCCTGTTGGTGGATTAACAGCTGAAGACATTGACAAAGCTAGGCAAGCTAAAGCAGATCCACAGCAAAAGCCTCACAAACAGATGGTAAGTAAGCTATTTCAGGGAAGTGGAAAAGCTTCTGGTACAGCAACCTTTATGTGACCAGTCTCCCTGTTTAACTCTTAGTTACTTGGTGTCTGGGTTGTGTTGGGAGATATATGGTAATTCCTATTGTTTTTAATTAACAAACTTTTGGCTTTTCTTATAGACCAATTCATATAGTGTGAAATATACTGAGGAATATTTATTCCTCAGTATAAATATTGTAGTATAAGTAGGCGATATTGCTATTTATTTAAGGTAAAGGTCCTATTAACCTATTAGTTTATTTGACAAATTCCTAGCTGGTTTCTATCTTGGAACTCTACTGTGCCCTGCCCTTTTTAGGGAAATAACATGATGTGTGAATCTGCTTGTTGCTTATTTATATGAATTTATTTTCTTTTTGATTGCATGTTCCTGGAATGGACTGACAGAGAGATTTTAGGTTAAGATAAATGTGCACAGATTTGTTCCTAGCTTTTTCACATATGAATCATGCACATTTCTAAGATTCTTACTACACTTTTTTAATTAAAAAACCCTCTAAACAGCTAATTAATATATCTTGAATTGGTATTTTTAAAAAAAATATTTTTATTGATGTTTTTGTGGTATACTATCTTTGAAGTCTTGGCAATCAAACCTCAGAATAGGGAGAGCTTAACATAATTTAGTATTTTATTTAGTTCTGATTTTCTAAGCTAGATGTATGTGGATGTCCTCTCAAAATTAGTTCAACTTTCCTAACAACCAGACATTTGTTTAGAAAGGTCATGATATTGCCTAGAAATAGACATCTTCTTTTTAACATTTAACAGGTGTTCATCTTTCATTTGCTGGACATTTGATATTTTGCTAAATTGTTGGAATGGTTAAGAAGCTAAGATTTGTTAGTTGTTTTTCTTTTGTCCATGAAATTAAAAGTCAAACAGGTGCAGCGAAGTTTGCTTATAATTCTTTTTTGCTTTGGATTTTTTTAGAAGAGACAATTCTGTTTATTCTGTACCCCCAAATACATTGTGATTCAGTTCCTATAATTTCATTGGCCATGCTTGGTTGGAATTATGGGAATTGAAGTCCAATAGTCCAAAGAAGGAGAACATTAAGTTAAGGAATGCAGCTTAAAAGGACACCATTGAATAGAACATGTTATAATCACTGCAAAGAACTGAATGATTATGATATTCAGGAAATGACCTGAAGTATACATTACTTTAAAACAAAAATACTATTCTACTGAATTGAAAAAAAGTAAAAATAATAATATGAAGAACAGTTTTAGAGGAAATTCTCTTAAGTATTAACTCTCCTGGCTTCTCAGAGCTTCTGGCTGTGATAATGCCCATCTGATGTTTTAGTTTACATCAGGCATGAGAAACTGCCAGCCCGCGGGCCGAATGCGCCACGCCAAAACCGCACCCACTCCATTACTGGCAATGGGGAAAAAGTCCCGATACATCACGTGATGTCACATCCCACAGAAAGCAAAACAAAAACAAAAACAAAAAAACCCCAAGACATACAGCTGGCCAAATTACACTCAAGAAAGGCCAGGTTCTGCCTAAATTGGATACATATTAAAATGGAATTTGAAGTTGACAGCAGTGCTTATTCTGATTAAGTGAAGGCAAATAACCATAATACCTTGTTCACTTTGTTTTTTACAGAACAAAATGTGCATAAAACAAGGTACTAGGGTAGGGGAAACAAAGTACTTGTATAAATGGCTGAGTTTCTAATAGTCCCATGAATTGGTGAACAGATGTAAAAATCGGGTAGATAAGAGTAGCTGTGTGTTGCTTTAATAAGTTTAATTTTGAAATAATGTTATTTGTGTGGCAGAAGTTCCTAGCACTTGATGAGAAAACTCTTATTTTAGACCATCTGCTTGTGAAATATATATATTTTTGTTTATTAGCAGATCAAGCATCTGTTTATGCTTTTTTAAAAATCTTGCAGCTCAGTGAACGTGCCCGAGAGCGAAAAGTGCCTGTTACTCGAATTGGAAGACTTGCTAACTTTGGAGGTGAGTCTCTTAATTTAGAAAAAAAAATGATCTGAAGATGGAAAATTCTGAAAAGACTAAAAGTCTGCATGTTACGTTCAGAGAAAGAATTGCTCATCTGTTAGATGGCCCTGTGCTTTGGCTCACAGTCTTCGATGAAACACAAAAGAGGTGGGGGAATGAAGGGTAGAGAGAACTGCTCCTCAAAGCCAGAAAAAAATGGCAAGTAACCATCAATAATAAAAAAATATACATGTACATATTTAAATATAATGGGTAAAAACTTGTATTGAATTAAAACTAATATATTGACAGAAGCCAGGTTCCTAACCATTCAGTAATAAGCCTTCATGAAAACACACACACACACACACACACACACACACACACACACACACACACACACACACACCATAGCCCCAATTAAAAAAACAAGTTTAAAAAAATACAAAAAAACAGAAGAGGATAATATTAACCACAATATGGCCTGGTTTTGAGGGGCTTGGAGCTTATTTTATTTCTGCGAGGAGAAATTTCTACAAGATGGGCATTGTGGCAGAGAAGACCAACCTTTTGAGTTCCACCAGATGTAATTCCCTGGCAGGTAGGACCCAAGATTTACTGAGATTTCTTTTAGGAATCAGTTGAATTTCAGGAAAATCTCTTAAGGAAACTTTTTTATTAACACAATTTAATAGATCACTTCTGGCCACCTTTTTTCCCCCTACAACCCCAGTCTTTTGAGGATTTTGAATTAGTTGTAATAATGTATTGATAATACTTCAACTAATACTTTCCATATCAACTCATGTTTAGAGAGGAGAGAAGGTTCTGAGATTTTTCATCTATTAATTGAAAGTTGTCGAATACCATGGAAATTGATAGGCTGGAGAAGCAGGGAAGGAATGTCACCTTTCACCAGGCCTTTTTGGCAGCCAATGTGAAGTGAGCACATATTAGTTAAAAGAGAAGTCTCTCTGTTTATGACCTTTCCTCTTTATAGCCAGAGTTGGCATCTATCCTTTATTTTCATTTCTCCCAGATGAGATTTACTTCTGTATATTTTTTGAATGTTTCTGTTTGTATAACAGAGCGATAAGGAACCTGGCTTTCACTAGGCAAGTTACCACAGGCCACTGTATGTACTATATACTATCCCATGAAACATAAAAGAGTAAACATTTCCTTGAGCCAGTAGTTGAAAGGACTGCATGAGTGCCATTTTTGTTTCTTACCACTTGGGCTTGTAGTATATACTTCCTGTTTGTTGAATATAACCAGGCTGTAAGATGTTTGATATAATATCAGAAATAAATTCTTTCTGTGGCCGTTGGAAGTCTTTTAGCACTTTTAAAAATATACTATGTTTACTTTGGCACAATTTTTATGTGACATGCGTATGGATGTGCAAGAAGGTGGAACAGAGAATATATTGAGAGATCCCTGAGGTTTGTTAGCTTGGGATAAGTTACTGTTATCTAACAACAGTAGCAGTTTAAAACTGTACGCTGTCCTACATATTTGGTTTCCAGAAAATGATACTTGGGTAGTTAGAGAATGAGAAATATCTTTTTGTATGAAAATATTTGGTTCTTTTGATTCTGGTAACAAATACCTAGAGACTGACAATGTGCTCAGATGCATCTTATTTCATTCAGTAGTGGATCTTGTGGTTATATTAATACTTATTTTTCTGTCCATACGTTCTGCAAATTGGGGTTATATCTGTTTCAAACATAGAAAGTACTTTGTCAAAAAAAGCATCTGCTGTGCCCTAAAAAACATCTAGAATTGTAATTGTTTTCAAGTTGGTCCTAGTTGGCCTATCTTTTCCTAAACTGTTTGTGCTTTAGAGTTAGCTAATGAAAATATGCTTTCTTCACCTATTTTGGATTTTTACCCTTGATCCTTTTAGCAGGGTGAGGACCTGATAATGGTAATTTCTTCCGAATACATTAGTGCAGTGGTTCTCAACCTTTTTAATGCCGCGACCCCAACCGGTCGTAAGTCGAGGACTAAACCGGTCGTAAGTCGAGGACTAAACCGGTCGTAAGTCGAGGACTACCCAACCGGTCGTAGGTCGAGGACTTTCCCTGCCCGGGAGCCCCACACATGCGTGGTTCCGCCCCCTGCGCCGGCTGAGGCGTAGCTGGCAAGCGGCAGAGACGGAGCAGGCCGACCACCAGCTGGCCCAGCCCAAGGGAGGTAAGGCACCCGCCGGAAAAGGGGGGAAAATGGCGGACAAAAAAATGGCGGACAGCCTTGCTTGGCGACCCCCGTGAAATGGTCGATCGACCCCAAATGGGGTCCCGACCCACAGGTTGAGAACCACTGTATTAGTGTGTTAAATAAAATTAGAGGCAGAGAGGAACATTTATGAAACACTGTACTGGAACAACAATGGCCATATTTTGTTTTTAAGACAGGGGTCCCCAACTCTGCAGACTGCGGCCCACTTTTGGGCTGTGGCCTGTTTGGAACTGGGCCTGTGAGTGGTGGGCCAGGGTGCATGCGCGTGTGCGGTGGCCTACCGCTTGTGCAAGTTGAGTTGCACGTGTGCACACATTCCCCCCACCGGGCCTCCAAGCCACAAATGTTGGGGACCACTGCTTTAGACAAAACGTAGGCTGCTGTTTTGTCTTGAACCAATACAAATTGGGAAGAGGAAACAGCCACACAAATAGGTTGGAATTATTATTTGACCAGATTTTCAGGACAGCATAAAGCTTTAGTTTACCTGATTCAGAAATGTAGAAAATTGTGATAACGCTTGTGATATGCTTCAGGCGAGAACTAGTTTAGCCCTGAAGATGCTACTTAATCTGGTAATGAAATATTTGCAAGCAAACATCCAAGCTCATAGAGCACTCAGCACTTCATAATTTAGCCCTTTTCAGCCATTTTCAAAAGGTAAACTTTCCTTATTCTTTGTGATTACATTCTTTGCAATGCTCCTTTTCTCTGTGTACACATTGTATGGACACATTGCACAAAGTAAAAGAAGAAGAGAACACAGCACGGTGGATGGACTCTGTTACAGTGGCAATGAGTGTACCATTGGAAGACCTGAAAGAATAGGCTAGGGACAGATTATCTATGTGGTTGCTGCGAGTTGAAAACAACTTGATAGCACATAATTAATCATCCATAATTATCGCACATTGTACTGTACAATACAATTTCATTATTTTGAAGCAATCATTTTTTATGTGCATTCTCATCCATAGCATCTTTTGTTTTTCGTTTTACTAAGCTTCTTTCTACTATTGTAACTCCTTATGCCTCTCTGGAATATAATTCTCACTTTATCCCAAGCAGTTTTCATGTTCACTTGCATCCATTTTTCACTCATTCTATTTGTCGATAATCTTCTAAAACGTTTTCACAGAGGACTTACATGTTCTGTTTCTATATTCATTCTGTTTTTACTCTGGTTTTTAGAATTTCTTTTTTCCCCCAAAATCAGTTTTTTTCTCTTTCAAGATTCACTTTTTTTCTTGGAAAGGGTGGTTTGTGTTACATTGAGAGAATCCTTCATCATCCTTTCATTTTTCAGTCTTTCATCGCAACATCCAAATCAGTTAGACTGATTCCTTTCTTTATACACATTAATAGACTTAACATTTAAACCACAGAGTCAAAACAATTAGATTTTTCTCTAAGCATCCCCTTTTTCTTACATTCTTTGGTCTCCAAATAATTTGAGATCTGCAGATATATGGCCATGTGGCAATGTCTTGCCTTAAGGAATTTGAGGGATTTAAGATGAGGTCATTTGTGCTTTTTTAGCAAAGTAGTAGGCTTTCCTATTGAAGGATTACTTTAGGTAATGGGTAAGGAGTACACCAGGAAACCTGTGCAATCTTGTGGCCATCTGTGCTCCAAGAATGACTCTTGGGCCTGTTGGCAAATGCCGTGTTTTTAATTTTTCTGGTAACTGAATTCTAGTTGGTCTTCTTGGAGTACCGTGCTAATGCTCTCAGTCCTCTTTTAAGGGCAATAAGTGTTAATTTTAACGTTTCAGCTTTTAACGCCTAATGATTTAAATCTTTTGTTTTGTATGACTATTTGTGACATTGTAAGCCGCCCAGAATTTCTTGATAGTGAGATGGGCAGCATACATATTTAATAGAAATAATAAATAAATACAGGTAATAACGGTTTGAATTAATGGCTTCCAAACAAGTCAGCTACAACCTAAATTGGAACTTATGATCATTGCTCTGCCCCTGTGGTCACATGATCATAATTTGGGCGCTTGGCAACTGGCTTGCATTTACAACCAGTTACAGTATCCTGCAACCATGTGATTGTGGTTTGTGACATCAGTGAAGGTTTGTGACATATTTTTAGAACCTAGAAGGTTCAGAATATTTCAGAAGTGTACTGAGAGTATGATAAACATCCTGCAAGTATTGTATATATTTTCCCTCCCTGAAAAGTACTCTTTCTGAAATTATTCTTTGTGTGTGTGCATGTTTGCTTTTGAGTCAATTTTTTGACTCCTAATAATGGCCTGGACAAATCCCTGCAGTTTTCTTGGCAAGATTTGTAAAACGTGCTTTGCCATTGCCTCCTTCATGAGAAGGAGTGACTGGGACAAGGTCGCCCCGTTATCTTCATTCTTAAGGCAGGATTAGAATTCACGGTGTTTCAGTTTCTAGCCCGATGCCTTAACAACTATACCAAACTGGCTCCCATAAAAAGGAAATGGTTAGAATTTATATTGAAGTTGAGGAAATGAGGAAAAAGAGTAAGCAGTTCATCTAGTGTACCATGCAGAAGTTTTCATTATGAAACTCCAGGAAAAAAACAGCTTGATAATTTTACTAATGCATTGTCTGGCAACTGAGCATGCTCAGCTGCAATCTTCAGCATATACAAAACCAACTGAAATATGTAATGTAAATTTAAATAAAATGTGTGCCACCCAGAGTCTTTGTAGAATTGGGTGGCCTTATAAGTACAAATAAATATTTCCTACAATAAACAGAATAAGAATAAGAATAGAATAGAATAGAATAGAATAGAATAGAAGGGACCTTGGAGGTCTTCTAGTCCAGCCCTCTGCTCAAGCAGGAGAACCTATACCACTTCAAGACAAGTGAGTGTCTAGTCTCTTCTTAAAAACCTCCATGATTTCTGAAGACAAACTGTTCCACTGGTTAATTGTCCTCACTGTTAGGAAGTTTCTCCTTAATTCCAGATTGCTTCTCTCTTTGGTGAGTTTCCAACCATTGCTTCTTGTCCTGCCCTCTGGTGCTTTAGAGAATAGTTTGATATTCTCTTCTTTGTGGCAGCCCCTCAAATACTGGAATACTGCTATCATGTCACCCCTGTTTCTTCTTTTCTTTAGACTAGCCAAACCCAAGTCCTACAGCCGTTTTTCATGTTTTAGTCTCCAGGCATTTGATCATTTTAGTTGCTCTTCTCTGAACTTTTTCCAAAGTCTCAACATCTTTTTTGTAGTATGGAGACCACACTTGGTTGCAGTATTCCAGGTGTGGTCTTACTAGGGTTTTATAAAGCGGTACTAATACTTTGTGTGATCTTGATTCTATGCCTCTGTTTATACAACCCAGGATTGTATTAGCTTTTTTGGCTGCTATTGCACACTGCTGGCTCATAGTCAAGTGATCGTCCAATGCTTAGAACTTAGTCTAATGTTCACTATTATTTTGTGTAAATGTTGCTTAGCAAACATGGCATGATTGTATTTATCTCCACTAGTCATAATGGTGAACACTGAAAAATGAGGAAAATTAATGTTTCAGATTTCAGTGATGTGTCCTAGAAAGAATTTCAGTGTCGATACATATGAATACCCATGAAGATGTAACTGTATGCCATTGTCATTTTAACTTACTTCCTCTTCCTCCTTTTTTCTTTCTTTGTTCATTTAAGGCTTAGCTGTTGGCCTTGGCATTGGAGCATTGGCAGAGGTTGCAAAGAAGAGTCTTAGATCTGAAGAGCGCAATGGTGAGTTTTTCTTTGTTTGCTGTTAATAAGAGCTCCCAGTTTCTGAACAGTCCTTGTTTTTGAGCATGCCACGTTATGCAAGCACAGAGAATAAAAACTCTTTGAAATAGTTGTACTAATGGATAACGTGTGAGCGTACTTTTTGCTTTTAGCTTTATTTTCTCCAGACATTATCTGCATTTTTTATTTATTTTGAATTAATATTTTAAGAATAATGGTGGTGATGATGCTGTTCATTGAAGGAAGACAAAGACTGCCTCTTGTTCCTTAGGAAAGATTTGGGGGGGGGGGGGAAACTGACCTATGAACTGAGAATGAGGCATTCATCTTTTGGAAGAAATCTTCTGTGTCTTGGACTTGATCAATGCAGATGTCTAACCTGTTTGCTTAACAAAACATTCGTGCTGGATTGTCTTATTTTACTGCGACCTTTGAACTTTATTTTGAAAATTGACATATTTTTCCTCTTAGATTTCTGTTTATGTTGATACAGTATGTTCTCTGTGTATACACATACACATGTGCACAGATTAAAAATGTAGCTGTTCTTTTTAAAAGCTCTCTTGTTTGTCTATAAACAGTCAGGTGCTGAAATAAATGTTACATAAAAAGAATCTAAGATAAAGGAGCCAGGATTATTCTACATAAATTTGTAGCAAGAGGACATTGTTTTACTCAGATTGCTGTCTTACAAGTGAACTTGCCCAATTAAAGTTCATTAAGGTAAGGGGATGTGAAGGAGGTTGGACTTTATTCTGTCCAAAGCACTCATGCTTGACAGGCATACATAGGATACCTTTTACTTGGGCAAGAAGAAGACTATCATGCAGACATTTTGTTGCCACATTTTGGGCTGTTTACGTCACTTTCAGTTACTTCAACAAAGAATACTTCAACGTTGTTAGTGGCCAAGTGTGACTAAGCCAAACATTGACAAGAAGTTCAATGTTGGGGTCTTAATTACTAAATAATGGACAGCTGTCATCTTTGCAACAGCTTCTTGAAGAATGCCTATAGGAGAGTAACATAAATAACATAAGTAACTCTGCTTGAAACCTAACTCTAAATTCCCAACAAGAGTATGTTTTCTGCTGTTATCTGGCCATTTAGCTTTGAAAGGAAAAGATATATTTTCATAGCAATACTGACCATTAAGCCAGTCTTATGTGACTTTGACAAGACCTTGGTATTTTAATATTTACAGTCTAACTTTTATAGTCATTATGCTAGGTATGGCAACAAGGAACTAGGTATGTTTAATTTAACAAAGAGAAGGATTAGGGGTGACATGATAGCTGCCTTCCAATACTATACACACACACATACACACATACACACACACACACACACACACATACATACATACATACATACATATTAATTAATTAAATCGCTTTCAAATTTGCTCTGTTTCCCCGGCCATTCTCTGTCTAAAAAGATTTTAAAGATTCATAGCTAACCTGCCTGATTTCTTTGCTTCCCTGATGATGATTAAATTAATTAGTTATCATTGATGGTATTTATATGCTGCATTTCCTTGTATACTCCCAATATGATATATAATTATCAAACAAAAGCACACCGAATTAATAGCAATAAAATGGCATTTAAAACTTGACAATGGATTCCAATTTTTGTCCAAAATGCTGAGTTTGTAACTTGTACAATAGGACTTCTTGGGGCAATAGTTACAAGCTAAGGGCAGAGTATCTGAAAGAGTCTTGAGAAGCAGGCATGGATATTATCCGTGTACTTCAGTGCATATTCACTCTACATAAATAAAATAGTAGCTTCAGAAAATGGTGCAAAATTATCTGCGGTCTATCTGAAAATGGTTGGGGAAAAATGACAAATTCATAAACACAGAATCTGCTGTACTGTAAACTGCATGGATAGAAAGATGAGGCATTCGGTGTGAGTACATTCACACCATTGGCAGAATCCTTGAAAGCATGCCTTTGCTGCAGTCTGGTTTCAGCAGACCTTTCCCAGGACGTTGGTTGTGCAATAGTTCTATTTACATTTTCCTGTTTTCAAACAGTACTTTGTTTAACTGGGCACTCCCCGATCTGAATACAGGCAGAACAAAACTAATTATAAGAAGTTAAGCTTGTGGCTATTAACTAGTTTAAAGTTAGAGAAATGAGGGCAGATTGATCTTATTTCCTGAGAGCTTTAAGTAAAAAGAGAAATTAATTGTTAAGGGCTTTTGTTTTCTACTAATTTGAAGAGCCTTCATACAGAAGTGCCTTAGACATTTTTGTGCAGCTTTCAAGTTCAAAGGCTACTTTTTCTGACAACTTTTTTTTTTGCCACTGTTATGCATAGCTTACATAATACAACATAATGCCCAAGAAAGAACTATGAATGAATATCATAGGATCCATTTTGAGGCCTGTTTTTCCATTTAGCTCTTTTTTGTCTTACAACTGAATTTTCCACCTGTCTGTTCTGTCATTCATTCCAGAGAGCTTGCAACTAGAGCTTTGTGGTTTCCTCTCCCCCCCCCCCCCAGGGTTGATGTCACCTTGTCAACAAGAGCAACAGGCTTATTTTGTGCTTATAGTTGGGTTAAGACATAGAAGCTTCAGGACTGTGGCTGAAATAATGGATATGTCCCCCCCCCCCATTTTAATTCCTTAATAACCTTTTTTTCTCAGTATATAGTTAAAGAGCCACAAAGCAGTCTTCAAATGAGAAAACACACTTGTAGTGCAACTTTTACTGAAATTAGATGCTGAAAAAAAGAGTGCAGTATTTGCTTCAGAGAAGGCCACACTTTTGCCATCAGTTATGACAGCCTTCCACAATCTGGTGTTGTTTTTTTTAGGAATGTTGGTTTTCAAATATTGCCTTGTGGGCACTGAATTGGAAAGTTGAGTGATAAAATTCCAGATTCTCATGTTTATAACACAGGAACTTGTTAGAGTTTTGCCAGACAGAAGAGGCACAGAAGAAAAATGCTATAAAACAAATATCAAAATAATGCAACATTAAATCAACAACTGTCTAATTCGAGGGAACATATTTTAGAAAAGACCAAATTAATTGGAAGAACACATAAATGTGTGTAATCTTGATGAAAATAATATTTCACATATTCAAATTCAGTATCTTTGTTTAAAATGATATTATAACTAACAAAAGGAGCCAATTTTGATTGAATTTATTTTTTCAGTGAAGAGTTGTTTTGTTTTGTGTATTTTTATCTAAATAAATATCTCCCCCTCCCATTTTTAATCATCACTGATCCAATGAAGCATGCACTTTAGTTTTGCAACATTTTGCAATAACAGTTTTAATGCTCAACCAAATTTATTTCTTTTGTTGCACAAATGTATAGATAATTGGTAAATATAGACAGTAAACAGTCTGTTGGGTGGTTTCTCTATTTTCTCCAGAAATATTTGATGAAAAACAACAAATTAGTTTTCACTACTGCTTATTGGCTTGACTCTAATGCCAAGTTGTGGTTTGCCATAGAGTAGAAAGCTGCAGACCCTAGGTTTGTGCAAGTATATGTATATATTTAAATATTGGACCCTCTGTCTTAATGGCTGTTACAGCAAATTATTTTAAATAAAGTATGTGTGGGCAAGGAAATGCTTATTTTAAGCATGAATTGCAGATGAGAGTTACTATACTACCAAACAATGTGTAAAAAAGCTTTTTGATTAACAGTGACTTTCAGAACCATTGTAGTGGTTTTGGTGGGAGATATATAAGCCACATTAGGTGAAAGGAGAGTGTTTCCAGGAATATAAAATGAAATTCAATCTTGATACGCCCTCTTGTGTTGGGGGATGAATGAACTTGAAGATCAGCTTTATTAAAAGTTCAGGGGCATGATTTAACTTTCAGTATTGCAAAAACAAGTACATGATTATTGAGCCAGAGAAACACTTTGTGAAGTATTTATGATCGGATGAAAAACATAGTATGATGGATTATATTGCCTCAGAATACTTAGAAAAATTGCTTAGATGAATGCGGCCCCAGATTATGCAGTTTTGTTACTGCATGAAGCTGAAAATATTAACCAAGAAAAATAATTTTCTCTTGACCATGCTTCTTTGCACAGATAAGGAGTGTTTTCATTATGTTGGTGTATTCACACATGGACATGCACTCATGCATTCATGCACAAAGAAAGAGAACAGAATATCTTGAAGAAGGTATTCAATAGTTATTAGGCTAAAAGCATAGCCTTGGTAGGGAGGGAAGGAGGAAAAAACCAGAAGATTGTCCTGCCTTGATTCTATTTGGTATGAGTGAATATATAAGATGCTATCAAGATTCTGTTGTTATACCCTGTAACAGTAGAGTTCCAGTATTTTTTATGGAATCTATTTCTTGACCTGCCCACCTCAAAGGACTGACACACAGAATGCACAAAATATCCTGCAGAAAACCAGAGTAGGCACAGGTCGGGTGAGAGGTAATTAAAAATATGTCTTTGAATCACAGTCTCTAAAGAACTGGTAGAATATCTCAACTGGTTGACTTTTCAATTTGTCCTGGAGTTACAGTGGAAGCCTGTGTATAATTTGTAGACATTGCTAAAAATAATCTCAGTAGGATTTTCATATTGGCAAATTATGTTTAATAGCCAGCATTATATCCTGGCATTCCCATTTTTTTCCTGGTGAATAAATACAAACTTGGTCATCTGAATGGAATCAAAATATGTCTCTTCAGTTTTTATAAGGATTATTGTCTATATGCATAGGTAAAAAGTAAAGTTTACTGTCCTCTAGCACAGCGGTCCCCAATCTTTCTGGCTTTGCGGACCGGCGGAGGGGAGAGGGGATGGTTCTGTGTGACTGGTGGCCAAGTGTGCGCGTGCATCTCTTATTTGCACAAGCAGCTGGCACACATGGAGCTGCAACACGCAAGCGGAGCTGAGCACATTTGCCCGCCGCTTCCACAGCCTGGTTCTGATCAGGCTGCAGCCTGTTAGTGGGCTGCGGCCTGGTAGTCGGGGACCCCTGCCCTAGCATACTGTAAAGAGTAGTAAAAACAAGTGATCATTTGACAAGTCACAATTGGAGTTTTAGATATATTTTGGTTCATTATTTATATTTTTCTGCCAAGTTGGGGGAAGAATTTTACCCCATTTGCGTCTCAAAATTTCTGATCAAAATTTCTAATTTTCCAATGAATTTCTTCATCATTTGCTGATTGGCCTGGAACATAGCTGTATTAGAAAATACTATATTTCTCATATTTAATAAAACCAAAATGCAACAAAACCTGTGCAGGGTAGAAAAAAACATTTAGCTTCTCTCCCCCTTATATTTTTCTGTAAATTATTCCCTTTCTACTGTTTGCAGCATTAAATGTTGTTTCCTTAACCAAATTAACATCTTCTCCACATTTCTGTAGTTAAGAATTGCTTGTAGTTAAGAATTGTTTCAAACAGGATTTAAAGTATATATCTTATTATATAATGTGCATTTGGGCTCTTGGCAATTATGTGGAACTGTATGCTTGAGTTTTCTCATTTCTCACATTACGAATACTGTACACTTCTCTGTTTGTTTAGTATTTCAGAAAAGGGCTCTTGACTTCTTTAATCATTAACTTTCTCCTTAATATGTTACTTGCTGGAGATCCATTTGTGACCAGAAAAGATAAATTCAAGGAGATGGGGGTAAACAAGCTGTAAACAGATTTATCTTTAGCTCCTAAGGATATGTGAGCACATTATTTTTTTAAAAAAAATAGGGAGTTCTGTTTGTGCAATGGTTTAATGGTGCTAGTACAAAGGGAATTTGTATATAGGTAGTCCTTGACTTGCAACAGTTCATTTAGGGACCGTTCAAAGTTACAACAGCACTGAAAAAAGTGATTTATGACCATTTTTTACACTTATTACCATTGCAGCATCCCCAGGGTCATGTGACTTACATTTGGATGCTTGACAACTGACTCATATTTATGACGATTGCAGTGCCCAGAGTCATGTCATCCCCTTTTGTGACCTTCTGACAAGCAGAGTCAATGGCGAAACCAGATTCACTTAACAAATGTGAGAAAAGTCATAAAATGGGGCAAAACTCACAACATATTTCTCACTTAGCAACATAACTTTTGGGCTCAATTGTGCTCGTAAGCTGAAGGGCTACCTGTATTAGCATCCTTCTTTTAATCTTCTAAATATTTTCTTCTCTGCTGGTCCCCAGGAAAGAAGGCTGTTTTGGATTCCAGCCCATTTCTCTCTGAAGCAAATGCTGAAAGAATTGTGAGTACCCTGTGCAAGGTTCGAGGTGCTGCACTGAAGTTGGGACAGATGCTGAGCATTCAAGGTAAATATAATAAGTCATCTAGCCTTTTGCCCCCCCCCCCCTCCTTTTTAACACTCTTAAGTTTACTGCAGTGAAGTCCATATTGGGAAAAGCAAGGACGGTGAGCACATTCAACAATACTGGATAATAATTTATGACTCCGTCATTCCAGAGGGCATACAACATGTAGTTTCAGAGATGATATATAGCGAAAATGCCTTTCTCAGTAAATCTTAAAGGCGCTCCCCCTCTCTTAAAGGGAGAAGTCTTGTTGAAGTTTCATCCCTCCTAGAACCAACTAGAGGTTGATTTTGCTAAGACTGCAGATCTCTACTTGGATTGTTTTTAGACTTGATAAGTAGTTATTAATCTCATTTTTTCAAAAAGAACGTCGGCTCAATCTAATCCATTTTTATAGCCTGTCCTGTGCTGAGTGGTTTAGATTTCCAGTTGCTGGAAGAACTTGTAAGGATATCTAGGTGAATGTGATTGCAAATTTGAATGTGATTAAAATTCTTTCTCAGACTTATCCCACAATGCAGGAAGTTTGGAACAGGAATTTGTTGACAGTGTAAGGATATTGAGTGTAGGATTGCATCCCATGTCTGTTTATAACAGCTGGGTTCATATATCAAGCTGAACCATGGATTGTTTGACTAAGAACTCTGAATAAGCTATAGTTGGTAAGGCTTACATATAGTGCTAAGTTATAAATCATGTTTGGGAATTATATTTGCTGAATTTATATCACATACTAAGCCATAACAAGTTTTTTGCTTTTGCTTTGCACGGTGTATGAATCCAATCAATATATCAATATTGAAGTAGATTTTTTGTAGTTTTGATGTCATACTAGCCCCCTTTCCTTCTCCTGTTTAACCTAGATGTTGCTAAACATCTAGCCTGATGAAGGCTTCTGAGAAACATGAACCCTTGGTCATTGGTCATTCATCTTCTGATTAAAATAACATAACTAAAACCTCATATTTAAAAGAAAGTTGTATTTTTAAAAGAATATGAGAAATGAAAAAGTCTCAAAAACATTTAGATATCAGAAGAAAAAGAAAACATACTCCATTTTTCAAAGCAATAAAATGAAGAGAAAATGGAATGGCTTAGTGGCCAAGGCAGCTGTCATACTTTCAGAATCAGACAAAGGCAAACTTTTCTTAGAAACAATGACAAGAAAGTGATACTGCTCTGAAACCTGGTTTGGGGTACTTCCAAATACAGTTAGTTGTTTTGTGAGAAGCAGGCTATTGGGCAAGTTAAATCTTTGTTCTCTTCGGGATTAATATGTCAAGAGATGCCACTACATCTTAGCCTTGTAGTTCTCTACTATAGTTGCTTATATGTGATGTCTATTACCCATATCCTGTAAATAAAGAATTTATTTGACACAGCTTGGTAGATAGGTAGATATATCCACATAAGCTTTTACTAGAATTACTAGCGTTTGCCCCACAGATGTGAAGTGTTAGCTATGAAAGATTATGTTAAGAATACACAATCCTTCACAGTCTTCGCCCCCAGAAGATTGTTTTAGGTTGCTAATAGGATTATTTGTTAACCTTTAAGACACCCTAACATGTTGATATAATAGACTAACACGAGTCCCTTTCTGGAAATTGGGTTAGAAAATATTTCACTTATGTGACTAATATACCTATATTATGCTATTTCAATCCAGCAGTTCATCAGGTCAAATATAGAACTGAGTGTGTTATAAAAGAAAATGGAATTTAGATATAAATCGTGCTGTGCATACCCAGACCATGCAAAAGTGGAATTGTTAATGTTACCAGAATTGTGAAGCCAGGAGAAACATTTCCATAACAGCTGACAGCCCAGCCCAGCCTTTCCTGTTTAAAATTAAACATTTTTTCTATTATTAACAAAGCATTGCAAATGTTCTGGAGGGTTTCAAAGGGGTAAACAAAACTTAAGTGAAGGCAATATTAACAGAATCTGTGGACATACAATTTGTATTCTTTCTCTGAATTCTGACACTCTTTTGCTGAGTTTTGTGTTTTTCTTCCTCTGAAAAGAATCAGGAAACTGGCTGGCTGCCAACATCAGACATTTAGCTCAGTCTACTGTCAGTAATATTTGTTAATGTTTAAGTCAGTGTTAGTATAAATACTGTTTTATCGTTTTGCCTTTATTGGTTGTAAGCTGCCTAGAATCACCTCTAGGCGAGATGGGCAGCATATAAGTTTAATCAATCAATCAATCAATCAATCAATCAATCAATCAATATCAATCAATCAATCAATGGGTTGCTGCAGCCTGCTTGTAGTTGTTTCATGCCCTAAAACTAACTGCTAACTCTATTTTATGATTACTATGGTTAATAACAACTCACTGGGGAAAACTAGCCAGCTGAGTTTTATGGATTATCCATGCTTATAAAAGGATGGATATCAAGAAGAGAACTCATTTTTCCATGTACTTCAGTTGAGGCAATTGCAAAAAAGTCTTTTTAGGACATGTCTGATACACAGGAAAACTACAAAATGGATTGAATAGTATGCTACATAATGCAGGACAAATTTACCCAATGCAATGTCCTCCAGATATGTTTAACAAGAATTGCCACCAACCCTCAGCCAGAATAATTCAATATTTAATTCAGCATATCTGGAAGCCACCAAGTTGGGGAGGGTTGTAGTAGGGAATGCATAATGCTTTGTGGTAGCTCTGCTTCATTTTCTTAATCTATTCTCCTTCATTGCTCACTCTGTTTGCGTGATCTTACTTTCAACTGATTTCCTGATTTACCAACCCTAGCAGGTGAGTTCCCAACTATATTTGCTCTCTGTTCTGTCTCCTGTCTTTTAAAATGGTTTCCCCACATCCTTCACCACCTCTTATAAATATGCAACGTAGAGACCTTTGTCATCTGCACATGCCATAGCCTATGTTTTGGGTGCCTCTGCTAGATGGAAAATACAGATTATTCTTCTTACTTTATACCACTTTGGAATGATTCCTCCAGAAGTCCTTGAAGGCTTGGCAGACCTGTTAGTATATTGAAAGCAAGGCAGATATATCCAGAAAGAGACATATCTGGTCACATTGTTAAGATTTACATTCTGCTTTTTGGATAGAGTGAAAGACAGAATTGAGACAATTGAGAATTAAGAAGCAGCTGTCATCATGAGAATAATCTGCTTAATCGAGCTGTTTTAATAAGATTCAGTGAGGACAGCTCTGGAATAAATTATTTCAGCACTGAGAATCTCAGACTTGTTTCTTAAGAGCAGATGACACAGTAATTTTGTGGGAGTCTACATTCAGTATGCTTCTAAAAATAGCATATATAAAATTTAGCACCCCAAATTTTGCTTTCACACGCGGCAAATCCTTGGCCTGCATGCCCACTATTTTATTTGTGGCCTTCCTGCATGGAAGTGCCAAAATGTTTGAATTTGGTTGTGCACGTTGAGCCCACTTTTGGAATGTGGGAAGTTAAGGGTGGGAATGGGGTGACTGCCTGCTCCTATTTTCATCCATCCCACAATTTTTTTTAAAAAAATTGACCACACCCCTTCTGAGGGATGTCATAACATCATCAGACTGCATTGCCTCCTGTGTTCCTCCAGAAGATCATGAGTCTGAATTGCAGCCTCTGTTCCAAGAGACTTTACCCAATCCTTCTTTAGCAAAATGATTTTGAACCTTTTGAGCTGTAAGTGTAAATGTAAAGATTTGGTTGTAATAGTTATGATGCAAGCCTAGAAAAGAGGGTTCTTAAACGGGTCTCCTTTAAGCATGAAAGCCAACTGAGTGAATTTGGGCCTGTTACTCAGCCCTGCCCACCTCACAGACACACACAGAAAGACACACACAGCTTGATGAAAATGCAATAAAAACAAAACTCAGGGATAGATCAGAAGCAAGGATCCTGTCACTGTGATGAGCATAATGAGGATAAATTGTGCAAAATATATACATTATATACACTGTATTGGTCATCCTTCTTGGTAACAAAATAGCTTCCTAACCTGTTGCTCAGTATTTTGATTTAACACATAGAATGTGCATGATCTTCTGTGGTGTTATTTGTGCTGAGGATAAGAAAACCATAATGTACATTACACATTATGTTCCTATCACATAATGAACAAGTTAAAATGCTTGGTTGTGACTTGAGAGCAATAATAGACACTGGAAGTGAAGCCTTTTATAATTGTGGGCTGCACCATGTTTTTGTCATTGTATGATTGACCCTTGTTTGGGTTTTTGTTTCCATTCTTCTCGATAGATGATGCTTTTATCAACCCACAACTGCAAAAGATTTTTGAACGCGTTCGGCAGAGTGCAGACTTCATGCCTTTAAAGCAAATGATAGTAAGTCACTGGTTTAGGAACATGAGAGGTGAGAACTTGGGAACAGAAATCAGACCTTATAATTTATACAATGGCTCTTTATTCAGACTCTGGTATTAGGCAAATGGGTGAAACACCGGGCCTATTCTTGCTACACTGTAACCATAAAAGCTCAGTTTGCTATTTTATTTTTTTTTAAGAGTAGCTCTTCTTTGTAAGGAACAGTTGTGGGGCATACTGTGCAAGTAAATAGCCATTGGCTTTGAAACATACTGTTGATGTTTGTTTAAAATAGTCCATATGTTATAATATAGTATACAAGAAAGCCTAATATATATTTAGGTATGTAATTTTTTTTGTTTTTATTTTGCTGTTAGAAAACTCTGAACAATGATCTTGGCCCTAACTGGCGTGATAAATTGGAGTCTTTTGAAGAGCGACCTTTTGCTGCAGCTTCTATTGGACAAGTTCACTTAGCTCGTTTGAAGAATGGCAAAGAAGTTGCCATGAAAATCCAGGTGGGGTTTGTAGCTTCAGGGTCATCAAGTTTATCTCAACTGTATTTTCTGATAATGTATTTTGCAATAATACTGCTACTAGGGGCTATATTTCTAGCTTTTTGATGGGCCCACTGGCTGGAGGTTACCAATGCTCCTGAGTTCTGCCATTATTTAGCGTTCTGATATTTAGGAAAAACACCATACAAATTTCATATTAGAAATCAGAATTCAAAAAGACGTGTGCATCTGTATACCTCCAATGAAATAAATTAAGCCAAAAATCCCAAAGGAGTGAATGAAATGGGAAGTTGAAAAAACATTCTAGATGAAGATAATGGGAAAGCACTTTTGTATTATTTAAAAAATAAATAAATACACAAACATGCACTGGTAATGAGCAGAACCTGAGTTGTTCTTGATGATTATTTCATTTAAAACATTCTGAAAACGAAAAAAAAAATATTAACCACTTTGTTAAAAAATGTCCCATATTTAATCTTTTAACTTTAGAATAAGCGATTGGATTGAGCATTCTTTGCATATAAGGCAATAATTATTTGTTGCCAGTTGAGCATAGTTACTGCATTTGCCTTTTCCTTTTATGGTGAAGTCAGAGTGGGTAAGGGGAAAATAAGCTGCTTTATTGGGCAGCTTAGGCTGCGTCAGGCTCATGCCTTCACAGCTTGAGATCAACTGAGATATGATCTTAGATTTATTCTTTGGATATGACAATTGCAACTAAATTGGTTCATGTGTATTAAGTTTCCATGCCTGTTGATCAAACTGTCTGAATCTGCACTTGGTATCTAATTCTGGGAATAATTAATGGAAGCATTTTTTGTGTGGAAATCCTGGCATTGTAGTTGGCATAATTCTTGATTCTCTCAGAGTTCATTTCTATCAGTGGTTACATTGCTACTTGTTTTTCAAGAGTATTTTTTTTAATCTAGTGATCTAAGTTAGGATAGGAGGAATGGAACTGTTCTTTAAGCTGTTTGTGTCAGTCAACCATCGGGAGCAAAAATATTGAAATGTGAATTCACTCTTTCTTTAAAAATAGTTATGGATCCATCTGGGTTTTCTACTTCAGGATTTTGAGATTAGTTATACCTCTAAACACAGCATTTCTGCTTAGAAAACTGCATAATGGAAAAGAGATTAATTTGGAATATAAAGAGCCACTTATAAAGGATTTTTGCTGGCCTTTTGCTAATTGATACTAAATATGAAAGGCCATTTCCCTCACCCCCACCTGCAGAAGATAATTTACAAGCAAAGATCTTACTATCCTTCATATAACTCTCCAGAAAATAGTAGGAAAGACATTCATTTTAAAGTCTGCTAACAGTCAGTATAGATATTATAAAATTAGATTGAAAGCAGCCTCTTAAGATCCTCTGTTCTCTTTTCTATACCAGGCCCAAACTATGATTATATTCTTTAGACTTAAAGGGAACAAAGATATTTAAGTTATGTAGATGGATAATTAGATGCTTTAACTGGGTAAGAAAGCAGGAATGACCTTAGAAATATTTGGAAAAACATTTCTGTTTATTATTGGCATATGGCATATGACATGTAGCTCTGCACTATCAGGAACACTACAGATTCCCCTCCACTAATTTAAAGGATATGAAGACTCAGAATCAATTCTCTGCTCATCCTTGTCCTTTTCTGTCTTGCAGTATCCGGGAGTGGCCCACAGCATTAACAGTGATGTCAGCAACCTGATGACTGTCTTGAGTATGAGCAATGTTCTTCCAGAAGGTAAAACTGTTCAAGAGGAAGGGAATGTTAAGTTTCAGAGGTTTGTGTTGAAAGAGTTGATGGAAAGCTTCATCTGTTTTCCTCTTGTAAGCAGTACTCCTAGAACATATTGTGCAGTTGGGAAAGCCTCTGTGTTCTTGAGAAGTGCTTCCCACTGTTAACAGAGTAAGGAGATTTGGATGGGCCCCATACTCTTAGCCTTCTGTGAGAAACTTAAAACCTGGTTGTTCCTGTAGGCATTTGGGTGGGGAGGTTAATGAACTCTGCTAGTTGGTTGTAATAAATTCTGCTGGTTTTTTTTTTGATAAATTGGAAAAAAAAATCCTCGATGCTGAACTTTGGTTATGTGAATTAGTATTTTACTGTTGCTTTAACCTTTTTTGTATTGCCCAGAATAATCACTGTGAAATGGGTGGCCATATAAAATTTTAGCATAAAAATTAATATGCACCGTTTATGGCTTTAGCCTCTGTGACTATGCTTTACATAATTTGAAAAATGACCACATCTGTGGAAGAACACAGAATTTGTGCTTAGTTTTAAGTATACATAGAGAGAAGGTGAGAGAAAGATTAGTTTGTTGTGTTATATAGTACTCTGTCCTATTGGCAGTTTGTGGCCTTTTTCTACTTGAAAAAGGCCACAAACTGCTTTTCTATTTTTCTCCTTTCAAGTAGAAAAAGGCCACAAACTGCCAACAGGACAAAGAACACTGAACA
>NW_015387307.1:649057-684639 GCF_001527695.2 Protobothrops mucrosquamatus | reverse complement strand
GAGCATAAGGATAGCCCAGGAGAAAGAAACCGGAAGTAAATCACATCTTCCAAGTTGATTGGAAGATGTGAACCATGACCCTACAATAAGGGAGTGGGAAATGCTTGGAATGTATATGCGTAACGGAAGAGAAGCCAGACCTAAGCATTTCCACCATGCTGTACTGACGTCTCTGTAACCTTAATAAATGCTTTTAGGAGAAAATATGCCTGAAAGTCCTTTTAAGTGTTTCGTTAATCAGACACATGACATCATGCTTAGGTCTGGCTAAGACCTCCTCCAAAGAAGGCACCTGGGTCCCTCGTGGTTGCGGGACAGACCCACTATGAAGTAAAGCGTATTCTTGACTCTAGAATTTTTAGAGGGAAATTGCAGTATCTAGTACAATGGAAGGGATACCTGTTATCCGAAGCCACCTGGGTGAAATCCAGTGAAGTAAAGGCTAATAGATTGGTCAAAAGGTTTCATGTGAAGCACCCCAACAAACCAAAAGATGACCCTTAACATATGCTTTGGTTTGCTTTACAGGATCTGTCCTTTTTGTAAGGGGGGCCGGATGTCAACGCTGCAAATACTGTATATTCTTGCTTTGTACAGGAGAAATTAGTCATCATGGTGTCCTTGGTGGTCTCTGAGCTTGTTAGCTTGCAGATGTCTTACTGCCAAAAGGAAAACCACCATCACTGGCAGGGCAAGCTACTGTCGCCAACATCCAGTTTGAGGATCCAAATAAGTCACCAGGTTCATTCCATTTCCAAAAAATCTTACTGTTTATTGAATTCACAGCATGGTACTGTCAAAGCAAAACTCTAAGGTTCCTAGACACCAGCTCATAGAATTAACAATAATCTCTCCAGCCAAACCCCTTACCTTCTCACGTAGTCACTATAAACAATTTCACTTTGTTATGGGAATTGTCTGCTTCTCCTCCACACCTGCTGCAGTGTCCTTGGAAAGATTTCAGGCTCTCACGGTCTTCAGAGGAGAGGTTTCATTTCTCCAGCTAAACCCTTCCAAAGCAACACCTCCCCCCCTCCAACTCTAATGGCAAGTCGAAACGAAGAGACACGTAGCTGCCAAAGGTCCCTTCTTGTCAACTGTATATAAACAGGCTTCAACCCGCGCACTCAGGTGCCTTGATGATACCTAGTTTGGTAATGAAAAGATCTGCAAGGAACAAACCAAGCTCAGAGGCCATCAAGGACTCCACAATTCTCTTTGTGGAAATTAGTCATTTCATCTTGATATCTGTTGTGGTTATCGCATTTCTTTGCTATGGTTATCTGACCAAAATAAAAAACTTTTTCAACTCTTGTGTTCTTCTGCTTCCTGCCTACATTGCCTGGCCTTATCTTCTGCTTGCTTCTGAGATCACAAAGATGGCTCTGCTTTTGGAGTCCTTTGGAGTCTCTGAGCGAAGTTGTTTGTTTGCAAATCTTTCATTATCACAGAGAAAATCACATCCCCCCGAACAGACATCCAGCTTTGCTCATCATAGTATAAAAAAGATGTTGTGACTCTGGAAAGAGTGCAGAGAAGAGCAACAAAGTCTATCAGGGGGCTGGAGGCTAAAACATATGAAGAACGGTTGCAGGAATTGGATAGGTCTAGTTAAGTGAAAAGAAGGACTAGGGAACACATGATAGCATTGTTCCAATATCTGAGGGGGGCAACCAATTTTCCAAAGCACTTGAAGCCAAGACAAGAAACAACGGGTGGAAACTAAACAAGGAGAGAAGCAACCTAGAATTAAGGAGAAATTTCCTGACAGTAAGAACGAACTACCCCCAGAGATCCGGGTGATCCCGGATCTCCCTTCCTTCCGCCGCGCCCTTAAGACATGGCTATTTCAACTAGCAGGACTGGCCTAAGGGGAAATTTTTAGCGGGGTTTTTAAAAAACAATTTTAAATTAATCAAAGGCCAAATCTAATATTTCATTTTAATTATGTCTTTTAACGATAGTATTGGGGTATCTTTTGTATTTGTTTTTTATCAGGCTGTCAGCCGCCCTGAGTCCGTAAGGAGAAGGGCGGGGTAAAAATTCAATTAAATAAAAATAAAATAAATAAAATAAAACAATCAACCAGTGGCACGACTTGCCTCCAGAAGTCATGGGTGCTCCATCGCTGAAGGCTTTTAAGAAGAGACTGGACAGGCACTTGTCTAAAATGGTGCAGGGTTTCCTGCCTGAGCAGGGGGTTGGACTAGAAGACCTCCAAGGTCCCTTCCAACTCTGTTATTCTGTATTCTCTAGACATCAAACCCCACATTCACTCACATTGAAGATGCTACCTTAATGGGGTAATGAAATGTCTGCAAGGGGGGAAAAAACCAAGCTCAGAGAGCATCAAGAACCCCCCAGTTCAGTCCTGTACTACGCATATTCTCTTCTACTGAAATGAGTCATTTCCTTTTGCTGCCTGTTGTGGTGATCACACTCTCATGCTGGGGTTACCTTGATCAAAAGCAAACCACCTGCAACCCTCCCCATTGCTCTTGTGTTCTTCTGCTTCCTGTCTGCATTGCCTGGCCTTGTTTTCTGCTGGTTCCTGAGATCGAAAAGATGTATAACACTATTAGGTGTGTTGGTTCTTTGCTGATGGACTGTCATGACTATTGTTCATTGTTATTATTCATATGTTGTGATTTGGGGGGAGGGGGAAAATCTCTTTTTTAAGCCTAGTTAAGATTTGTAAGTTTTTGTTGCCTTTATGACTATAATAATAATAATAATAGTAAAGTTGGAAGGGACCTTGAAGGTCATCTAGTCCAACCCCCTGCTCAGGCAGGAAACCCTATACCATTTCAGACAAATGGCTGTCCAGTCTCTTCTTAAAAACTTCCAGTGTTGGAGCATTCACAGCTTTTGGAGGCAGGTTGATCCACTGGTTAATTGTTCTAACTGTCAGGAAATTTCTCCTCAGTTCTAGGTTGCTTCTCTCCTTGATCAGTTTCCATCCGTTGCTTCTTGTCCTGCCTTCAGGCGCTTTGGAGAATAGCTTGACTCCCTCTTCTTTGTGGCAGCCCCTGAGATATTGGAACACTGCTATCATGTCCCCCCTCGTCCTTCTCTTCATTAAACTAGACATAACCAATTCCAGCGACTGTTCCTTATATGCTTTAGCCTCCAGTCCCCTAATCATCTTTGTTGCTCTTCTCTGCACTCTTTCCAGAGTCTCAACATCTTTTTTACATCGCGGTGACCAAAACTGTGACTGAGATAGCTTATCGTCTGCTTTAACTTATATACTTATTAAATTCAAATCAATGAAAAAAAATAATAATCTAAGGGCTGGAAAAAGGCTGCACAGGACTTAAAATAATAATAATAGAATAGAGCTGGAAGGGATCTTGGAGGTCTTCTAGTCCAACCCCCTGCTCAAGCAGGAGGCCCTATACCAGCGATGGTGAACCTTTTAGAGACCGAGTGCCCAAAACCTGGTCCTGCCCCCACTGCACCCCCTGCCCTGCCCCCGCTCCACCCCCACCCCACCTGCACACAGGGCCACTCACTGCCTCCAGGGCCCGTCGCAGATCACCCAGCAGCGCCATGGCGGCCACGCCCTCTGCCCACTGTGTGAGGGTGTGTGAGGGCAGAGTCTTGACTATGCTGCCTGGCTGCCATGTTCTTGTCTGCGCTGCTCCGCATGGGCCATGCTCGGGGGCGACTCTCCTCCAGGGGGGCTGCTGGTGAGGAGGAGGTCACAGGGGGAGGCAAGGCTGGGGCAACAGCACGTGTGCCCACAGAGAGGGCTCCAAGTGCTGCCTCTGGCACCCGTGCCATAGGTTCGACACCACTGTCCTATACTTATTTCAGACAAGTGGTTGTCCAGTCTCTTCTTAAAAGCCTCCAATGATGGAGCACCCACAACTTCTGGAGGCAAGTTGTTCCATTGATTAATTGTTCCACTGGTTAATTGTGCTCACTGTTAGGAAGTTTCTCCTTAAATCCAGGTTGCTTCTCTCTTTGACTAGTTTCCATCCATTGTTTCTTGTCTTGTCTTCTGGTGTGTGGAAAATAAGTTGACCCCTTCTTCTTTGTGGCAACCACTCAAATACTGGAATACTGCTATCATGTCACCCTCTAGTCCTTCTTTTCTCTAGATTAGTCATACCCAAATCCTACAACCGTTCTTCATATATTTAAGTCTTCAGGCCTTTAATCATCTTAGTTGCTCTTCTCTGCATTTTTTCCAAGTCTCAAAATCTTTCTGGTAATGTGGTGACCACAACTAGATGCAGTATTCCAGGTGCGGTCTTACTAAGGTTTTATAAAGAGGTACTAATACTTCATGTGATTTTGATTCTATGCCTCTGTTCATACAACTGAGGATTGTATTAATTTTTCTGGCTGCTTCTGCACAGTTTTGGCTCATGTTTAAATGATCGTCCACTAGGACTTCAAGGTCCCTCTCGCAGTTACTGTTTTTGAGCCAGGTCTTGCCTAATCTTTACTTGTATCTTAGTTTTTTTCCTGCCTAAGTGTAAAATCTTGGTTTTCTCCACATTAAATTTCATGTTGTTGGATAGGGCCCATTGGATAGGGCCCATTGTCAAGATCTTTTTAGATGCTGAGCTTGTCTTCTGGGGTGATGGCTATTCCTTCCAGCTTAGTGTCATCTGCAAATTTGATGAGTTCCTTTTCTATTCCTTCATCTAAGTCATTTATGAAGATATTGAAGAATACTGGGCCTAAGATGGAACTTTGTGGTACCCCACTGTTTGCTTCCTTCTATTAATTCATTATTATTCATTAATTACTATTGTAATGACAATCAAAGAATAATGTATATCTGGTTTATTTAAAATCAAGAGCATCTCTTCCTCTTGACCATTTTAACCTGACCCTGAATTTTGTCAAAGGAAGAAAACTACTCACTTATTTTCAAAAGTGAACGACCAGCTTTGGAACGAAAGATATTAAGATTTAGAGATGAATGAACAGAGATTTAGAATAATAATAACTTTATTGCCACTTTGAATGTACACTAATCGGCATATATTAAAATGAAATTTCATAAAATGAAATTCATGGGACAAAGCCATGTAATCTTGAACCATATTTCTTTACCAATAGTAAATTTGAAGTAATTTAAAAACTCACAACTCAACATTCAGGTTTTTCAGAACAATCAAAAATAATACCAATTTACACAATAAGCAACAAACAACAGTAGAAGGTGAAGAGACTATTGATGTTAATGAAGAGCAACAAGGAGAAGAAACTAAAGTTTCTAAAGAACTGCGAGCATTATTGATTAATCAAGAACTAGTTGGAAAAATCAAGGACCAAATGAAAGATGCCAAAAGAATATGTTTGCCAAAACGAAATCAATTAACTAGAAGAGTTTGGCTAAAAGAGTGAGAAATACAAATGAAGCTATTAAAATTATTTCAGGTGGAACTCTGGAATCAAAGCTATTTGGTGAAAACATCATTAGAGTAATTACTCTCCAAATTATTCTCCAAAGCACTAGAGGGCAGGAAAAGAAACAATGGCTGGAAATTGATCAAGGAGAGAAGCAACCTGGAATTAAGGAGAAACTTAATTAAATAGCGGAACATCTTGCTTCCACAAATTGTGGGTGCTCCATCACTGGAGGTTTTTAAGAAAAGTCTAGACAATCACTTATCTAAAATGGTATAGGTTCTCCTGTTTGAGCAGGGGGCTGGACTAGAAGACCTCCAAGGTCCCTTCCAGCTTCTATTCTATTCTACTACCTGGGCAGTCCCTGTTATTTGATATGCAGCAGGAATAGTTGCAGATGGAATTTGGTAACTTGGATCAGAAAACAAGAAAACTAAGGACAATGCATCATGCTTTAAACCCCAAAAGCAAGATTAATTGGCTGTATCTGTCAGGAGTCAAAGAGGGCAATTTGAAAAAAAAAATCTATGGGAAACTCAGAAAGACTATAATGAAAATCCTGAATGGATAAAAGAATTTGAAGATGAATTTAGTAAAAATCAAATGGAAGATCTAATAATAATGACAGAAACGGTTGAAGAAATGTTGTAAAAAGGATTTAAAAACCGACATCTTCATAGCAAAAATCAAAATCAATAACCAGTATTAAAAATCAAGTGTCTGCCATCCCAGCCTGGTCTGTTAGAAAAGAAAGACTTTCAAGCATGTGGTTTGCCAAAAGTACACTTTACTAAAGCCAAGTGATTACGGTAGAAGCAAAGCTGGATCTGAGGTTTTCCTGCCCAAAACCATACAGTATGGTTAACTTTTCCCTGCCTCCCACATTTCCCCCCAAGTTATCCTTGAGTATCCAATTAGGTGTTAGCAAATTGTTTGGGTAATCATCTCTGTCTTTGCGGGCTGGTTGATTCTGCATTGCACAGTGTGACCTTGGAACAGCCGACAGCTTTCATGGGATAATCAAATGCTTATTTTGATTACTCTCATGCTATCCCCCCTTATCCCACCCCATAGGTCTCCCCTACCCTTCAAGCTTAGCAGGCTACCAGCAGACAATGCATACCGTAGCAGGATGGCAACCCTGACATCAAGGAGCTACCAACTCAGTCAAACAATCAAGGAGTAACCAATAATAGGAGTAATCAAGGAACTACGGAGGAGAAAACAAAGTACCTGTATTAACACAGTCAAGGTAAGCTACTGTATATGAACAGAGAGCAAACCCCACCTCTTTCTAGCACTGATGATGTTCCCTAGTCAGGTAATGAAATGTCTGCAAGAAAACAACCCAGCTCAGAGAGTACTAAATATTTTAGAATTTTAGTATGTAGTATTTTAGCATTTTAAATGTCAACCCAAAATTCTTAATCAAAACTTGGAAGGCATGCAGTAAGGAGAAACCAAGATGGCACAGTAAAGACATCTAGAAGTCCCAGTGCTCTGGTAAATTTCTATTTTTGTCTTATATTGTCTTTTTAAACATGTTTAATTGGCAGGTTCTGTGTATAAAGTGTATTTGACAATGAGGAGATAGAAAAGGAACTCATCCAATCTGCAGACAAATCTGGTTATGGGGGGGCATAACCAATACTTTAGAACAGGGGTCTTCAGACTTGGCCCTTTTATGACTTGTGGACTTCAACTCCCATAATTCCACAGCCAGGCACGCTGGCTGAGGAATTCTGGGAGTTGAAGTCTACAAGTCATAAAAGGGCCAAGTTTAAAGACCCCTGCTTTAGAAGATAGGCTCAAGGTCTAGAAAGACGTTGACAGATTTGAATACTGGGCCCTATCTAATAAAATACAATTCAGTGGTGAGAAAAGTAAGGTCTTACACTTAGGCAAGAAAAACCAAGTGAACAGGTATAGAATAGATGGTACCTGGCTCAACAGCAGTAACTGTGAGAGGGATCCAGGTGTCCTAGTGAGCAGCCTCTTATGTTTAAGATAACAGGTGTTGCAGCTGCCAAAAAAGCTAATGCAGTCCTAGGCTGCATCAATAGAGGGATGATATCAAGATCATATGAAGTGTTAGTACTGCTTTATAGTGCAGTGGGAAGACCACCGTTGGAATAGTGTGGTGACCATTTTGGTCACCACGTTACAAAAGAGAGGTTGAGGCCTTAGAGGGNCTGCAAATACTGTATATTCTTGCTTTGACAATATGCAGAACTGTCTGGTATTTATATAGTTAAACCAGCAACTGGGAAAGAGGGAGGAGCATAAGGATAGCCCAGGAGAAAGAAACCGGAAGTAAATCACATCTTCCAAGTTGATTGGAAGATGTGAACCATGACCCTACAATAAGGGAGTGGGAAATGCTTGGAATGTTATGCGTAATGGAAGAGAAGACAGACCTAAGCATTTTCCACCATGCTGTACTGACGTCTCTGTAACCTTAATAAATGCTTTTAGGAGAAAATATGCCTGAAAGTCCTTTTAAGTGTTTCGTTAATCAGACACATGACATCATGCTTAGGTCTGGCTAAGACCTCCTCCAAAGAAGGCACCTGGGCCCCTCGTGGTTGCGGGACAGACCCACTATGAAGTAAAGCGTATTCTTGACTCTAGAATTTTTAGAGGGAAATTGCAGTATCTAGTACAATGGAAGGGATACCTGTTATCCGAAGCCACCTGGGTGAAATCCAGTGAAGTAAAGGCTAATAGATTGGTCAATAGATGTGAAACTTGGCTAATAGATGGCTAATAGATTGGCTAATAGATGTGAAACACCCCAACAAACCAAAAGATAACCCTTAACATATGCTTTGGTTTGCTTTACAGGATCTGTCCTTTTTTGTAAGGGGGGCCGGATGTCAACGCTGCAAATACTGTATATTCTTGCTTTGTACAGGAAATTAGTCATCATGGTGTCCTTGGTGGTCTCTGAGCTTGTTAGCTTGCAGATGTCTTATTGCCAAAAGGAAAACCACCATCACTGGCAGGGCAAGCTACTGTCGCCAACATCCAGTTTGAGGATCCAAATAAGTCACCAGGTTCATTCCATTTCCAAAAAATCTTACTGTTTATTGAATTCACAGCATGGTACTGTCAAAGCAAAACTCTAAGGTTCCTAGACACCAGCTCATAGAATTAACAATAATCTCTCCAGCCAAACCCCTTACCTTCTCACGTAGTCGCTATAAACAATTTCACTTTGTTATGGGAACCGTCTGCTTCTCCTCCACACCTGCTGCAATGTCCTTGGAAAGATTTCAGGCTCTCACGGTCTTCAGAGGAGAGGTTTCATTTCTCCAGCTAAACCCTTCCAAAGCAACACCTCCCCCCCCCTCCAACTCTAATGGCAAGTCGAAACGAAGCTGCCAAAGGTTCCTTCTTGTCAACTGTATATAAACAGGCTTCAACCCCCGCACTCAGGTGCCTTGATGATACCTAGTTTGGTAATGAAAAGATCTGCAAGGAACAAACCAAGCTCAGAGGCCATCAAGGACTCCACAATTACTCATTTCATCTTGATATCTGTTGTGGTTATCGCATTTCTTTGCTATGGTTATCTGACCAAAATAAAAAACTTTTTCAACTCTTGTGTTCTTCTGCTTCCTGCCTACATTGCCTGGCCTTATCTTCTGCTTGCTTCTGAGATCACAAAGATGGCTCTGCTTTTGGAGTCCTTCGGAGTCTCTGAGTGAAGTTGTTTGTTTGCAAATCTTTCATTATCACAGAGAAAATCACATCCCCCCGAACAGACATCCAGCTTTGCTCATCATAGTATAAAAAAGATGTTGTGACTCTGGAAAGAGTGCAGAGAAGAGCAACAAAGTCGATCAGGGGGCTGGAGGCTAAAACATATGAAGAACGGTTGCAGGAATTGGATAGGTCTAGTTAAGTGAAAAGAAGGACTAGGGAACACATGATAGCATTGTTCCAATATCTGAGGGGGGCAGCCAATTTTCCAAAGCACTTGAAGCCAAGACAAGAAACAACGGGTGGAAACTAAACAAAGAGAGAAGCAACCTAGAATTAAGGAGAAATTTCCTGACAGTAAGAACAATCAACCAGTGGCACGACTTGCCTCCAGAAGTCATGGGTGCTCCATCGCTGAAGGCTTTTAAGAAGAGACTGGACAGGCACTTGTCTAAAATGGTGCAGGGTTTTTTGCCTGAGCAGGGGGTTGGACTAGAAGACCTCCAAGGTCCCTTCCAACTCTGTTATTCTGTATTCTCTAGACATCAAACCCCACATTCACTCACATTGAAGATGCTACCTTAATGGGGTAATGAAATGTCTGCAAGGGGGAAAAAAACCAAGCTCAGAGAGCATCAAGAACCCCCCAGTTCAGTCCTGTACTATGCATATTCTCTTCTACTGAAATGAGTCATTTCCTTTTGCTGCCTGTTGTGGTGATCACACTCTCGTGCTGGGGTTACCTTGATCAAAAGCAAACCACATGCAACCCTCCCCATTGCTCTTGTGTTCTTCTGCTTCTTGTCTGCATTGCCTGGCCTTGTTCTCTGCTGGTTCCTGAGATCGAAAAGATGTATAACACTATTAGGTGTGTTGGTTCTTTGCTGATGGACTGTCATGACTATTGTTCATTGTTATTATTCATATGTTGTGATTTGGGGGGAGGGGGAAAATCTCTTTTTTAAGCCTAGTTAAGATTTGTAAGTTTTTGTTGCCTTTATGACTATAATAATAATAATAATAGTAAAGTTGGAAGGGACCTTGAAGGTCATCTAGTCCAACCCCCTGCTCAGGCAGGAAACCCTATACCATTTCGGACAAATGGCTGTCCAGTCTCTTCTTAAAAACTTCCAGTGTTGGAGCATTCACCACTTCTGGAGGCAGGTTGTTCCACTGGTTAATTGTTCTAACTGTCTGGAAGTTTCTCCTTAGTTTCAGGTTGCTTCTCTCCTTGATCAGTTTCCATCCGTTGCTTCTTATCCTGCCTTCAGGCGCTTTGGAGAATAGCTTGATTCCCTCTTCTTTGTGGCAGCCCCTGAGATATTAGAACACTGCTATCATGTCCCCCCTCGTCCTTCTCTTCATTAAACTAGATGTATCTAATTCCAGCAACCGTTCCTTATATGCTTTAGCCTCCAGTCCCCTAATCATCTTTGTTGCTCTTCTCTGTACTCTTTCTAGAGTCTCAAAATCTTTTTTACGTCACTGTGACCAAAACTGTGACTGAGATAGCTTATCGTCTGCTTTAACTTATATACTTATTATATTCAAATCAATGAAAAAAAAGAATCTAAGGGCTGGAAAAAGGCTGCACAGGACTTATAATAATTATAATAGAATAGAGCTGGAAGGGACCTTGGAGGTCTTCTAGTCCAACCCCCTGCTCAAGCAGGAGGCCCTATACCAGTGATGGTGAACCTTTTAGAGACCGAGTGCCCAAAACCTGGTCCTGCCCCCGCTCCACCCCCTGCTCTGCCCCCGCTCCACCCCCACTCCGCCTGCACACAGGGCCACTCACTGCCTCCAGGGCCCATCGCAGATCACCCAGCAGCGCCATGGCGGCCACGCCCTCTGCCCGCTGTGCGCGATGGGGTGTGAGGGCAGAGTCTTGTCTATGCTGCCTGGCTGCCATGTTCTTGTCTGCGCTGCTCCGTGTGGGCCATGCTCGGGGGTGACTCTCCTCCAGGGGGGCTGCTGGTGAGGAGGGGGTCACAGGGGGAGGCAAGGCTGGGGCAACAGCACGTGTGCCCACAGAGAGGGCTCCGAGTGCCGCCTCTGGCACCCATGCCATAAGTTCGACACCACTGCCCTATACTTATTTCAGACAAGTGGCTGTCCAGTCTCTTCTTAAAAGCCTCCAATGATGGAGCACCCACAACTTCTGGAGGCAAGTTGTTCCATTGATTAATTGTTCCACTGGTTAATTGTGCTCACTGTTAGGAAGTTTCTCCTTAAATCCAGGTTGCTTCTCTCTTTGACTAGTTTCCATCCATTGTTTCTTGTCTTGTCTTCTGGTGTGTGGAAAATAAGTTGACCCCTTCTTCTTTGTGGCAACCACTCAAATACTGGAATACTGCTATCATGTCACCCCCTAGTCCTTCTTTTCTCTAGATCAGTGGTTCTCAACCTGTGGGTCGGGACCCCATTTGGGGTCGATCGACCATTTCACGGGGGATGCCAAGCAAGGCTGTCCGCCATTTTTTTTTTGTCCGCCATTTTTTCCCCTTTTCCGGCGGGTGCCTTACCTCCCTTGAGCTGGGCCAGCTGTTGGTCGGCCTGCTCCGTCTCTGCCGCTTGCCAGGTACGCCTCGGCCGGTGCAGGGGGCGGAACCACACATGCGCGGTGCTCCCAGGCAGGGAAAGTCCTCGACTTACGACCGGTTGGGTAGTCCTCGACTTACGACTGGTTCAGTCCTCGACTTACGACCAGTTTAGTCCTCGACTTATGACCGGTTGGGGTCGCGGTATTAAAAAGGTTGAGAACCACTGCCCTAGATTAGTCATACCCAAATCCTACAACCGTTCTTCATATGTTTAAGTCTTCAGGCCTTTAATTTTTTTGGCTACTTCTGCACAGTTCTGGCTCATGTTTAAATGATCGTCCACTAGGACTTCAAGGTCCCTCTCGCAGTTACTGTTTTTCAGCCAGGTCTTGCCTAATCTTTACTTGTATCTTAGTTTTTTTCCTGCCTAAGTGTAAACTCTTGGTTTTCTCCACATTAAATTTCATGTTGTTGGATAGGGCCCATTGGATAGGGCCCATTGTCAAGATCTTTTGGGATCCTGAGCTTGTCTTCTGGGGTGATGGCTATTCCTTCCAGCTTAGTGTCATCTGCAAATTTGATGAGTTCCCCTTCTATTCCTTCATCTAAGTCATTTATGAAGATATTGAAGAATACTGGGCCTAAGATGGAACTTTGTGGTACCCCACTGTTTGCTTCCTTCTATTAATTCATTATTATTCATTAATTACTATTGTAATGACAACCAAAGAATGATGTATATCTGGTTTATTTAAAATCAAGAGCATCTCTTCCTCTTGACCAATTTCACCTGACCCTGAATTTCGTCAAAGGAAGAAAACTACTCACTTATTTTCAAAAGTGAACGACCAGCTTTGGAACGAAAGATATTAAGATTTAGAGATGAATGAATAGAGATTTAGAATAATAATAACTTTATTGCCACTTTGAATGTACACTAATCGGCATACATTAAAATGAAATTTCATAAAATGAAATTCATGGGACAAAGCCATGTAATCTTGAACCATACTTCTTTACCAATAGTAAATTTGAAGTAATTTAAAAACTCGCAACTCAACGTTCAGGTTTTTCAGAACAATCAAAAATAACACCAATTTGCACAATAAGCAACAAACAAGAGTAGAAGGTGATGAGACTATGGATGTTAATGAAGAACAACAAGGAGAAGAAACTACAGTTTCTAAAGAACTGCGAGCGTTATTGGTTAATCAAGAACTAGTTGGAAAAATCAAGGACCAAATGAAAGAAGCCAAAAGAATATGTTTGCCAAAACGAAATCAATTAACTAGAAGAGTTTGGCTAAAAGAGTGAGAAATACAAATGAAGCTATTAAAATTATTTCAGGTGGAACTCTGGAATCAAAGCTATTTGGTGAAAACATCATTAGAGTAATTACTCTCCAAATTATTCTCCAAAGCACTAGAGGGCAGGAAAAGAAACAATGGCTGGAAATTGATCAAGGAGAGAAGCAACCTGGAATTAAGGAGAAACTTCCTGACAGTGAGGACAATTAAATAGTGGAACAGAAGTTGCCTCCAGAAATCATGGGCACTCCATCACTGGATGTTTTTAAGAAAAGACTAGACAGTCACTTATCTGAAATGGTATAGGTTCTCCTGCTTGAGCAGGGGGCTGGACTAGAAGACCTCCAAGGTCCCTTCCAGCTTCTATTCTATTCTACTACCTGGGCAGTCCCTGTTATTTGATATGCAGCAGGAATAGTTGCAGATGGAATTTGGTAACTTGGATCAGAAAACAAGAAAACTAAGGACAATGCATCATGCTTTAAACCCCAAAAGCAATATTAATTGGCTGTATCTGTCAGGAGTCAAAGAGGGCAATTTGAAAAAAAAAAAAATCTATGGGAAACTCAGAAAGACTATAATCGAAATCCTGAATGGATAAAAGAATTTGAAGATGAATTTAGTAAAAATCAAATGGAAGATCTAATAATAATGACAGAAACGGTTGAAGAAATGTTGTAAAAAGGATTTAAAAACCGACATCTTCGTAGCAAAAATCAAAATCAATAACCAGTATTAAAAATCAAGTGTCTGCCATCCCAGCCTGGTCAGTTAGAAAAGAAAGACATTCAAGTATGTGGTTTGCCAAAAGTACACTTTACTAAAGCCAAGTGATTACGGTGGAAGCAAAGCTGGATCTGAGGTTTTCCTGCCCAAAACCATACAGTATGGTTAACTTTTCCCTGCCTCCCACATTTCCCCCCAAGTTATCCTTGAGTATCCAATTAGGTGTTAGCAAATTGTTTGGGTAATCGTCTCTGTCTTTGCGGGCTGGTTGATTCTGCATTGCACAGTGTGACCTTGGAACAGCCGACAGCTCTCATGGGATAATCTAATTCTTATTTTGATTACTCTCATGCTATCCCTCCTTATCCCACCCCATAGGTCTCCCCTACCCTTCAAGCTTAGCAGGTTACCAGCAGGCAATGCATACCGTAGCAGGGTGGCAACCCTGACATCAAGGAGCTACCAACTCAGTCAAACAATCAAGGAGTAACCAATAATAGGAGTAATCAAGGAACTAACAAGGTGAAAACAAAGTGCCTGTATCAACACAGTCAAGGTAAGCTACTGTATATGAACAGCAAACCCCACCTCTTTCTAGCACTGATGATGTTCCCTAGACAGGTAATGAAATGTCTGCAAGAAAACAACCCAGCTCAGAGAGCACTAAATAATTTAGAATTGCAGTACGTAGTATTTTAGCATTTTAAATGTCAACCCAAAATTCTTAACCAAAACTTGGAAGTCATGCAGTAAGGAGAATGCAGAGGCAGAGAAGCAACCTAGAACTAAGGAGAAACTTCCTGACAGTTAGAACAGTTAACCAGTGGAACAACCTGCCTCCAGAAGCGGTGAATGCTCCAACGCTGGAAGTTTTTAAGAAGAGACTGGACAGCCATTTGTCCGAAATGCTATAAGGTTACCTGCCTGAGCAGAGGGTTGGACTCGATGACCTCCAAGGTCCCTTCCAACTTTATGATGATGATGATGATGATGATGATGATGATGATGATGATGATGATGATGATGATGATGATGATGATGATGATGATGATGGCAAAGTAAAGGCATCTAGAAGTCCCAGTGCTCTGGTAAATTTCTATTTTTGTCATATTGTCTTTTTAAACATGTTTAATTGGCAGGTTCTGTGTATAAAGTGTATTTGACAATGAGGAGATAGAAAAGGAACTCATCCAATCTGCAGACAAAGCTGGTTATGGGGGGCATAACCAACACTTTAGAACAGGGGTCTTCAAATTTGGCCCTTTTATGACTTGTGGACTTCAACTCCCATAATTCCACAGCCAGGCACGCTGGCCGAGGAATTCTGGGAGTTGAAGTCTACAAGTCATAAAAGGGCCAAGTTTGAAGACCCCTGCTTTAGAAGATAGGCTCAAGGTCTAGAAAGACGTTGACAGATTTGAATACTGGGCCCTATCTAATAAAATACAATTCAGTGGTGAGAAAAGTAAGGTCTTACACTTAGGCAAGAAAAACCAAGTGAACAGGTATAGAATAGATGGCACCTGGCTCAACAGCAGTAACTGTGAGAGGGATCCAGGTGTCCTAGTGAGCAAGGAGAATACAAATTCTATTGTCCACAACGTCGACGGTTTTTTCGATTACGTCAGGATCCGACGTAGTTATCTCCCTACTATAGTTCTAGTATACTTCACAATCATGACGAAATATCACGTCACCCTTCTGGTGGCAACCTTATCACACCACTGGTAAAACCAGTGGTGCAATGTTTTCTCTCCAACTCCGGAATCTCCCCAGGAAAGAGCAACAAAGATGATCAGGGGACTGGAGGCTAAAGCATGCAATGGATGTTTGCAGGAACTGGGCATGTCTAGTCTAAACAAGAGAAAGACTAGATGACATGATAGCAGTCTTCCAATATATGAGCAGCTCTTACAAGAGAAGAAGGGTTTGATCAACTCTCCAAAGCACCTGAGGGCAGGACAAGAAGTAACAGATGGAAGTTTAACTAAGAAAGATCCAACCTACAATTAAGGAGAAATTTCCTGACAGTGAGAATAATTAATCATTATGGAATGGCTTTGCCTCCAGAAGTTATGGGTACTCCATCACTAGAAGACATTGGACAGCCATTTGTCCAGAAAATGAAGGATCTTCTGCTTGAGTAGGGGATTGGACTAGAAGACTTCCAAAATCCCTTCCAATTCTATTATTCTGTAATTCTGAATTAGATTTTCTTTCTGGATTTCACTGGCTGAGAACTGAGGGGAGAAGATTACTTCATGGGAAACAGGAAGAAATGACAAAGAATTAATACCAGCGCACAGATCTTGCTCAAACCCTCTAACCCACAAAAAATAGTTGACCTAATGGAACTATTTTTTTTTAAAAAAAGGCGTGTGAAAATGGAAACGCAAGTAATGACTGCACCAAGAGTCAATGCAGAGAGAGCAAAATTGAACTTTATAATAATTGAGGGTATACCAGACATATTGACATTATCACTCCAGTCTCAGAAACAAAGTGACTGCCCAAACTTTTATCTCCTACTCAGACAATTCAGTCAAAACACTTTGTCTCTGACAGACTTTTACAAATTATAAACTAGAATGTAGCCCAATGGAGATTCTGTTGACAATAAGGCTAGGCTGCATTAACAGAGGGACAGAATCAAGATCATGTAAAGTGTTAATACCACTTTACAATGTCTTGGTAAGGCCACACTTGGAATACTGCATCCAGCTTTGGTCACCACGATGTAAAAAAGATGTTGAGACTCTAGAAAGAGTGCAGAGAAGAGCAACAAAGATGATCAGGGGACTGGAGGCTAAAGCATATAAGGAACGGTTGCTGGAATTGGGTATGTCTAGTTTAATTAAAAGAAGGACAAGGGGGGACAGGATAGCAGTATTCCAATATCTCAGGGGCTGCCACAAAGAAGAAGGGGTCAAGCTATTCTCCAAAGCAGGGCTTTTCAACCAGTGGTACGGGTACCACCTGTGGTACATTGGCACCTGGCAGGTGGTACGTGACCATCCTAGAAAAGTGGTAGCGGGGGAGGGGAATGAGCTGAACAGGTGGCAGCACCGCACAAGCTTGAGAGAGAGATGGCTGGAGCTGCAGGGCTGTCGGAGCTCAGCAGTATTCCAAATGTGGCCTTACTAAGGCCAAACATTTGAGTGTTTTTTCCAGCATCACAAGCTGGATTCTGCACTAGTGAATGAGAGGGTGGACACTTTTGTGATTCCAATTTAAAGTTAATTCCTAAAACTTTGTTACATGCACTGGGAAACCAAAAAAAAAAGTGTGACTCAACCTTATTGTGATACTTGCTTTCTTGTGGTGGTCTAGAATCAAACCCATAATGTCTCTCCTTGGTGTGCCTGTATATTATTGGTTACAGTGTTTTTTTATACAATAGGAACTGGAGATTATTAATACTCTGTGGTTTAGATAACTTAGACCTTAAAAGACAAAGAAAAAAAAGTTTACATCAATATTGATTATAAACTACATGTTTTTGCTGATCAGCCTAAAGTTGTTTAAATTTCGCCTCTGTAGCTAAAGGTGGCATTAATAGACAATAGCAAAATAATTAAAAAGTTCTTAAATAATAACAGTTCTATCTTAAGTTTGATAGTTTATTTTAAGGTCTTAACTGTATTGCTACTTACAGTTTATGCATGTAGAAAAGGAAACAAAAACAAGTGAACAACAACAAAAACCACAAATGGCTTTGGTTTCTCATTTTGTTCTTTTTTTGTGTGTCTGTAAGCATTTAAGCCCTCTTAAAAACCAGGTTGTGGATGTTTGCATTTTCCATGCTCTGTAATAAACCTTTCAAAAAGACCCTCAGAAACTATCAACTCAGAATAATCAAACAGTAAACACAAGCCTAATTAGGGGACTATCAAGGGGAAAACAGCACCCCCACCAAAGCTGATAGGGTAAGCTATTGTATATAAACAAAGATCAAGCCCTTCTAGCACTGATGACATTACCTAGTCAGGTAACAAAATGTCTTCAAACAAGCAATCAAGCTCAGAGAGCACCGAGGACCCCAAAAGAGAAGACTTTCTCTGCAGATTTGTAGAATTGCTAAGGATGTTTTTGTACACACCTCTGGCTGCTTCTCTTTTTAACTAGCTGTCTTTCCATCCTTTTATTATGTGTTCCTGGCTCCTTTCCTTCGTGACCAGAGTAGTGGTGGGATTCAGCCAGTTCGCACCAGTTCGGCAGAACCGGTAGCTAATTTTTTGTTGCCCAGGCCCAGAATGGACTTCTGGAAGTGGCATCCACACACAGAGAACTGGTTGTTCACATATTTCAATCCCACCACTGGACCAGAGGCAAGCTCGCCTGACCAATAACCAGCCAAGACACAGTGAAGGCCTTTTGTTTAGTTTATTGCAATAAACAGAGAGAGAAGCTATCAAACTTCTCTCCAAAGTTTCAAGCCAAAATATTCCTTTCTTTATACAGTGCTGTCCTGGCTACCACATCCCTCCTCGTTCACCGTTGGCTGGGGTACTATGAGGTTACACTCTTTCCGTCCACTTCTTGCACATATACTGCTAAGGTATTAAATCATATTCACATGTACAATAATAATAAAAAAAATTAGACTTATTTAAACGGTTCTGGTCCACTACCCATTCAAGTCCTTTTAAATATGGATTTCAGTCCTTGTCCTGGAATAACCGTCCAACCTCTTTCAGGTCCAGTCGCCATGAATCATTTTTTTGATCATAGGTCCAGCAGTCATCTGTGGTATGGCTTTGCTTCTCAAGATCAGATTCAGAAATATCAACAGGCGTCATTATTTTCGTGTGTTCTGACATTGCGTCTGTTAATATTCTGGCCTTTTTATTAGCAGGACCGGTGGTTGAGAATTAATTAGTAATTTTTTTTTCATTTTTAAATTTGGGGGTCACACTTTTACATTAAATATTAAAAAAGATTTTCAATTCACCAATGATTTTTTTTAAATAAAGAAATTATTTACCTTTCACACGTAGTCAATCACTGTACACACACCCACACACGTCAGTTGCATAACGAAACATAACAGTTGCTGCCCGCAGTAAGCACTCAGTGTGCGACCACACGACCAATCACAAGCTGAGCAGTGCCACAAGCCCAGCAACCATCACAACCAGCCTGGACGAAGTATGCATGCATCGGACTCGACACACAAGCAACCCAAATGCACCGTTTTAATGATTTTGCTGCCAACCTGCTACACTCGATAGGGCGATTCAAGTCCACGTGGACCAAACATCAAATTTTCAAAAGTTACTTTTAAAACTTGGAAAATCCATCGAAAAAAGGTGCCAGAACACTGTTCCGGTGTGTTCTATGACAAAGAAAGCACTGATCCCACCTAATAAGATTACAACCCCCAGTAGCAATGTCATTCATTGCTCCTCAGAAGAAAACACAGATGTCTTGTAAGAGGGTTTGACTTCTTCTATATCCCTCCAGTAACTTCAGTTTCTTTGAAGACCTTTTGCAAAAGAAGCTTCATGCTCTCCTTGGACCGAGCTCCTTTTCTTCTCCCAACTAGAAAATAGATCACTGGATTAATGCTGCTGTTTAGGCAGGAGATCAATATAATACGTGTGTCTCCCAATGCCGTAGTTCAGGGTCAATTTCAATACTAAAAAAATTAGCAATCACCACAAAGACACTTAACGGAAAAGCAAGGGTGAGGAAACAGAGCAGAGTGATTAAAATCATCAGTAAAAGCCGACCCTGGTTCTTCTGATTCGATTTAAGACACACTTTGATGAAAAGGACTACAGTAGAGAGAGTGATCAACGGAAGGCAAAGTATAGCAGTCACAAGGAAAAGGAGACCAATTTTTTGGCCGGGAACAGTGATGCCAGATTGGGAAGAGGACAGCCACACACCGGTCAATGCTGATGGCCATCATGAGAAAGTAACTATTGATATACATCATGTGGGAGAAAGAGGCACAGAAAATGTTGAGAATTCCATGTCCTAGAAAATAAGTAAATATATGGATATTATGTATAACTACAGATGCGAGGAACCCAAAGTCTGCAATGGCCAAGTGAAGGATGAATGTGGTGAAACGGTTTCTCTTCATCTGGAAGCCAAGTAACCAGATGATGTAGCCATTGCCCACAAATCCAATACAACAGAACATTAAAGTAATGCCTATCAAAGCAATCCATCCTAAAACAGAAGGGGGCATCTCTTCTGTGTACTCAAACAAGTCAATGGTATCGTTATACCCATAATAGTTCTCTGTAGCATCCAGATCTCCCAGGCTGAAATTCATCATTAAGCTTTTGTAGTCCTCTGATTATCTTTTGGAGTGGAAGCTCCTATTAGAAGAAAAGAAAGAAGAGTGGATTCAGTCATTCCTGTCTCCTAAATAACACCAATATTGTCATAGCTTCCAGTATCTAAGGGGCTGCCACAAAGGCTCATTCCTTTCTCCAAAGGACCTGAGATCAGAACAAGAAGCAATGGATCAAAACTAATCAAGCAGAGAAGCAACCTAGAATTAAGGAGAAATTTTCTGACCGGTAGAACAGTAAACAGGTGGAGCAGCTTGTCTTCAGAAGCTGTGGGTGCTCCTTCACTGGAGGTTTTTAAGAAGAGACTGGATGGTCTTTTATCCAGAATGGTATAGGATCTCTTGCTTGATCAGAGAGTTGGACTAGATGACCTCCAAAATCCTTCCAACTGTGTTGTTCTGTTACTCTACTTTCCCTGTAAATAGCTTGAGTGATGTGGCTGCAGTAATGAGCCATCTCCTTGAACTGTTGGTGGCCACACCCAAGGGGGAAAAATACTCATGTGTTGCTCCATCCATGCTTCTCAAAAAATCTCTTAAATAATATTTGGTATTGGATTGTATTGGATCTTTTCACTGTACTGAAATTCAGCAACGTCCTCTCTGCCGCTTTGCCACCATTGCACCGTGACACTCAAAACCCTCATGTGAGTTAAAAAGCAAAAATGGGTAATTATGTAAAGATGATTAGGAGACTGGAGGCTAAAAAATACAAGGAATGGTTGCTGGAATTCGGTATGTCTAGTTTAACGAAGAGAAGGACGAGGGGGGACATGATAGCAGTGTTCCAGTATCTCAGGGGCTGCCACAAAGAAGAGGGAGTCAAGCTCTTCTCCAAAGCGCCTCAAGGCAGGACAAGAAGCAACGGATGGAAACTAATCAAGGAGAGAAGCAACCTAGAACTAAGGAGAAACTTCCTGACAGTTCGAACAATTAACCAGTGGAACAACCTGCCTCCAGAAGTGGTGAATGCGCCAACACTGGAAGTTTTTAAGAAGAGACTGGACAGCCATTTGTCCAAAACGGTGTACGGTTTCCTGCCTGAGCAGGGGGTTGGACTCGATGACCTCCAAGGTCCCTTCCAACTTTATTATTATTATTATAAGCATTTTTCCCAATGCTTGTTCTTGTTATGGTGATAGGGTGCCCAGAGTGCAACAGAGATAATCATGAGAAAATATATCTATGACCTGAAAGTACGAGTGAGGAGATATGAGGGAAATAATTCCTGCTAAGAGAGATATAGGCAGCTTACATATTTTGTAAAGCTAAAGATACTTCGGGGAAAAAGGGAAAATACAGACAGACACAGACACACCTGTTTTGGTATATACTTGAGTAACAGAATAACAATAATAGAGTTAGAAGGACCTTGGAGGTCTTCTAGTTCAACCCCCTGGTCAAGAAGGAGACCCTATACCATCTCAGACAAGTGGCTGTCCAGTCTCTTCTTAAAACTTCCAGTGATGAAGTACCCATAGCTTCTGAAGGCAAGCTGGTTAATTGTCCTCACTGTTAGGAAATTTCTCCTTTAATTCCAGGTTGCTTCTCTCCTGGATTAGTTTGCATCCATTGTTTCTTTTCTTGCCTTTGGAGAATAGCTTGACTCCCTCTTCTTTCTTGCAGCCCCTCAAATATTGAAAAACTGCTATCACATCACCCCTAGCGCTTGTTTTCACTCTTCTTAGTTCAAGGTTGCTTCCCTCCTTCACTAGTTATGTATAGAAGATTTCCTCTAAGTTTGTGTCCAAACTTTATGTGATTAATTGGAACTTTCCCACTCGATACAACAAATAAATGGGGAGAATTTTCATAGAGAACTGAAGATCCAGAACTGATGAAAAACAATTATGGATTAGGTAAAGAAACATAATTTTCATTTGATCTTCGGTTGCAGAAAGTTTGTTTGCTTCTGACATACTTGTATTTTTCTGTCATGATGGCTAAAAGTAGGTTGGAAAATGAGTCAAAAGCAGGAAACCTCAGCTGAGACTGATATGGCGGTCAACATATAAATATCAGATATAGAAATACACAGCTGCTGAAGAAATGGCTATTACTCTATTTGCATATCACTGGCTCTAATTAAACCTTCCAAAATTATAACGTACCTGAAAGGAATGGTCCAAAATCTTCAAAGTTGGTGAGTGGAAGATTATTGTTTCACAGTTGGGGTCTGCAGTGAATGGGGATGGCAAGACGGGCAGGCCAAATATCTTTAAGTCCTATTTAGATGAAGTTCATCAACAGAAGGGAAGTCCATCCACTCTTACTTCAGTTACAAGGTTCAAAGAATTTTCTGCAGATTTGGATAGATCTGGAAGTAGAGCTTAAGCAGAAATCTTCAGAGGTGTTTTTGTGTAAAGCACAGGGTTGAGTGCCAGTACAGCAGGTGGGGATCAATCTTCGGCAGAAAACATGGAGAGCTTTTGCTTCTGGCATGAAAAAGAAACTCTAAAAGATCTGTGTCCTGTCTGATCAGAATCTAACAGCATGTGACACCACACGTCACTTACTTGTTTAAGATGATCGCCAACAGTCAGCCTAGAAGAGAGAGAATTTCTTTGAGCCTGCTAGGGCAAGAGAACCAAAAGCCAAGTCAGAGTTAAATTTTGAAGAACTGTTCAGAAAATGTAGCTTCTCCTTATTAACAATGCTTTTGGGGAACAGGGGAAGCTCTTCTTCAGATTATGCTGAATAGAATAGAATGGAATGGAATGGAATGGAGTGGAGTGGAGTGGAGTGGAGTGGAATAGAATAGAATAGAATAGAATAGAATAGAATAGAATAGAATAGAATAGAATAGAATAGAGCTGGAAGGGACCTTGGAGATCTTCTAATCCAGCCCCCTGCTCAAGCAGTAGAACCTACACACCATCTCAGACAGGTGACTTTCCAGTCTCTTCTTAAAAATTTCCAGTGATGCCCATGATTTCTGGAGGCCAGCTGTTCCACTGATTGATTGTCCTCACTGTCAGGAAGTTTCTCCTTAATTCCAGGTTGCTTCTCTCCTTCATCGGTTTCCAACCATTGTTTCTTGTCCTTCCCTCTTTTCTTTTAAGATGCTCTGATTAAGTAGACTATTTGCTGATTGAAGTGAGAAGAACAAAGGAAAAAACCTCACTGACAGTTGGGTTTCTCAGCTGATAAAAGGGGACTTTGGCCACTGAGGAAGAGACCCAGCTGATCACATTCATTCAAGTCTGCAGTTGGTCCTTTTGCTTTGATCCTATTTTCTCCTTAACGTTTATTTCTCCTCTTTGGTCCTTAGAGATATGAGGATGGTGATGGTGAAGCTTAACATCTTTGCCTTTCTGACCATCTCCTAAAGGTGCTTTTCCAAAAGGCCACTGGACTTTCTTGGCTTTTATTTCTTTGAAAAGTTTTGCTTCTCAGCCAACACGCTTCTTCGGTTCTTTTTCAGAACTGAACTTGACAGTCAAGGCTCATGGGTGGCCTCCTTATTCTACAGTTGGCAATTATCTTGCAAAAACAAGAACCAGATTGTCTTGTCATTTGATGCTCACATTGATTGTGCAAGATAAGGAATACAGTGTATGGGGAGGAAATATCTGATCCCCTGCAGATTTTGTACATTTGCCCACTGACAAAGAAATGATCCGTCTATAATTTTAATGGTAGGTTTATTTTAACAGTGAAAGACAGAATAACACACAAAAAAAGCATTTTTCTGGATTTTTTTTTGTTGTTATTCTGTTTCTCACTGTTAAAATAAACCTACCATTAAAATTATAGACTGGTCATTTGTCAGTGGGAAAACGTACAAAAATCAGCAGGGGATCAGATACTTTTTTCCCCTCGCTGTATATCTCATTGGGTGTGACTTTTAACAAGATTTGCTTATCCATCTCAGAACAGAAAGATTATTTTTTTTTGCAGAAGATCTACTTAATATTACCAGCTCCTCAAATATAGAACAAATTTTTGGACATTATAAACAAAGCCTAGTATGGGTAGAACCTACTTAACTTAGCCGTGTTCTTTGGACCTCTCTCATTTTCCCCAACGAGCTTACATGGACGAGGATGGAGTTGACCCTGGTCTGGTTTATAGTTTCCACCATTGAGGCCAAGGACCACAGAGGTTGGGATTCAATGTGGGGAGCAGAGTACCTACTTGTAATCTCAGGATAATAATAATAATAATAATAATAATAATAATAATAATAATAATAATAATAATAATAATAATAATAATGATGATGATGATGATGATGATGATGATGATGATGATGATGATGATGATAAAGTTGGAAGGGACCTTGGAGGTCATCTAGTCCAACACCCTGCTCAGGCAGGAAACCCTACACCATTTCGGACAAACGGCTGTCCAGTCTCTTCTTAAAAACCTGCAGTGTTGGCGCGTTCACCGCTTCTGGAGGCAGGTTGTTCCACTGGTTAATTGTTCTCACTGTCAGGAAGTTTCTCCTTAGTTCTAGGTTGCTTCTCTCTTTGGTTAGTTTCCACCCGTTGCTTCTTGTCCTGCCTTCAGGCACTTTGGAGAATAGCTTGACTCCCTCTTCTTTGGGGCAGCCCCTGAGATATTGGAACACTGCTATCATGTCCCCTCTTGTCCTTCTCTTCATTAAACTAGACATACCCAATTCCAGCAACCGTTCCTCATATGTTTTAGCCTCCAGTCCCCTGATCATCTTTGTTGCTCTTCTCTGTACTCTTTCTAGAGTGTCAACATCTTTTTTACATCGTGGTGACCAAAACTGGATGCAGTATTCCAAGTGTGGCCTTACCAAGGCATTGTAAAGTGGTATTAATACTTCACGTGATCTTGATTTGAGACAGAAGCTCTGTTGACTAATGTTGGTCACGTTTGCCCATCTTGGTTGTGTTTGGCAGTCTAAGAAGCTTAAGAAGCAGAGATGGTGGAATGCTAAATTCACTTTCCTCTTCTTTTCCAAACATATTTCAGACCAAGCAGGAGTAGCTGGGCAGCTGAATGAAGATCGGTGAGCTCTGCAGCCCTTCCATCATGGATGACAACAGCAGCATGATTATCTGATGGATGATGTCACCAAGGAACAGGATAATGCAAATTATGCCTACAAACATTATTAGTTAATATTGACTTGATTGTTCTTAGCATTGCCATCTTTATTTGCCTGTTGGGGAAGTCAGGAATATAACCCCAATAGGTTATATTCTTTTAATCCACATTACAAGAATATAATGACTCCCAAGAGTGGTGGAAGATGCAAGTAGTCACCAACAGGGGGCGTAGTGAACAGAGGAACATTAGAATAGAATAGAGCTGAAAGAGACCTTGGAGGTCTTCTAATCCAGCCCCCCCCCCCCACTTAAGCAGGAGACCTATAATACAATTTCAGACAAGTGACTGTCCAATCTCTTCTTAAAAACCACCAGTGATGGAGTGCCCACGATTTCTGGAGGCAAGCAGTTCCACTGGTTAATTTTCCTCACTGTCAGGAAGTTTCTCCTTAATTCCAGGTTACTTCTCTCTTTGATCAGTTTCCAACCATTGTTTCTCATCCTTCCCTCTGGAGCTTTGGTGAATAATGTGACCCCCTCTTCTTTGTGGCAGCCCCTCAAATACTGGAATACTGCTATCATGTCTCCTCTATTTCTTCTTTCTTTCTTCAAGTCCCGTAGCCATTTTTTGTATGTTTTAGTCTCCAGGCTTTTGATCATCTTAATTGCTCTTCTCTGAATTTTTTCCAAACTCTCAACATCTTTTTTGTGATATGGTGACCAAAATTGGCTGCAGTATTCCAGATGTGGTCTTACGAGTGTTTTATAAAGCGGTACTAATATCTCGTGTGATCTTGATTCTATGCCTCTGTTTATACAGCCCAGGATTGTATCAGCTTTTTTGGCGGCTGCTGCACACTGCTGGTTCATGGTTAAGTGATTGTCCACTAGGACTCCAAGGCCCCTCTCACAGTTACTGTTTTTAAGCCAAGTCTGGATTTTTGCTTTGGGGGACTTTAGTTTTGAGATTGAGATTTATTTTACAACTTGGAGATATTAAGATGTGTTGAGCTTTCAGATCGTGCTGAGCATCTTTAAAGAAGGGACAGTACATTGAGCTTTTGCATTTTCAGCTTTACTCAGAGTGTGTACAGTTGGTTGCGGTGTTGGGCAAACAAACAGACCTGCCAAACATTTCAAGGTTTTTCCAGCTTCACAAGCTGGATGCTGTGTTAATGAAACAGAGGAGGACATTTTCTTTGATTCTAGTTTAAAGCTAATTCTAAAACTTTATTACATACACTGGGAAACCCCCCAAAAGAAGAAATGTGACTCAACTTTATTGTAATATTTGCTTTATTGTGGTGGTCTGGAATCAAACCCACAATGTATTTCTGGCGTGTCTGTATATTATTTTGTTACAGTGGTATTGATACAAATACGGACAGAAGATTATTAACACTCTGTTGTTTAGATCAGGGCTTTTCAACCAGTTGTATGGTTACCACCTGTGGTACATTGGCACCTGGCAGGTGGTACGTGACCATCCTAGAAAAAGTAGCGGGGGAGGGGAATGAGCTGAACAGGTGGCAGCACCGCACAACCCTGAGCGAGAGACGGCTGGAGCTGCAGGGCTGTCAGGGCTCAGCGGAAGCGCCAGGATCAGCGCCAGGCTCCAGCTGGAGCTCGGTGCTGATCCTGGTGCTTCTGCTGAGCCCAGAAGAAGCGCCGATCAGCTGGAATGTTGCAGCATCTCCAGGGTCTTGTGATTTACATTCAGATGCTTGGCAACTGATTCATATTTATGACAGTCACAGTGTCCCAGGGTCATGTGAAGTGACCAAAACCTGCTGCAACCACCCAGCAGNGGCGTAGTGAACAGAGGAACATTAGAATAGAATAGAGCTGAAAGAGACCTTGGAGGTCTTCTAATCCAGCCCCCCCCCCCCACTTAAGCAGGAGACCTATAATACAATTTCAGACAAGTGACTGTCCAATCTCTTCTTAAAAACCACCAGTGATGGAGTGCCCACGATTTCTGGAGGCAAGCAGTTCCACTGGTTAATTGTCCTCACTGTCAGGAAGTTTCTCCTTAATTCCAGGTTATTTCTGATCAGTTTCCAACCATTGTTTCTCGTCCTTCCCTCTGGAGCTTTGGTGAATAATGTGACCCCCTCTTCTTTGTGGCAGCCCCTTAAATACTGGAATACTGCTATCATGTCTCCTCTATTTCTTCTTTCTTTCTTCAAGTCCCGTAGCCATTTTTTGTATGTTTTAGTCTCCAGGCTTTTGATCATCTTAATTGCTCTTCTCTGAATTTTTTCCAAACTCTCAACATCTTCTTTTGTGATATGGTGACCAAAATTGGCTGCAGTATTCCAGGTGTGGTCTTACGAGTGTTTTATAAAGCGGTACTAATATCTCGTGTGATCTTGATTCTATGCCTCTGTTTATACAGCCCAGGATTGTATCAGCTTTTTTGGCGGCTGCTACACACGGCTGGTTCATGGTTAAGTGATTGTCCACTAGGACTCCAAGGTCCCTCTTACAGTTACTGTTTTTAAGCCAAGTCTGGATTTTTGCTTTGGGGGACTTTAGTTTTGAGATTGAGATTTATTTTACAGCTTGGAGATATTAAGATGTGTTGAGCTTTCAGATCATGCTGAGCATCTTTAAAGAAGGGACAGTACGTTGAGCTTTTGCATTTTCAGCTTTACTCAGAGTGTGTACAGTTGGTTGTGGTGTTGGGCAAACAAACAGACCTGCCAAACATTTCAAGGTTTTTCCAGCTTCACAAGCTGGATGCTGTGTTAATGAAACAGAGGAGGACATTTTCTTTGATTCTAGTTTAAAGCTAATTCCTAAAATTTTATTACATACACTGGGAAACCCCCCAAAAGAAGAAATGTGATTCGACTTTATTGTAATATTTGCTTTATTGTGGTGATCTAGAATCAAACCCACAATGTATTTCTGGCGTTTCTGTATATTATTTTGTTACAGTGGTATTGATACAAATACGGATAGAAGATTATTAACACTCTGTTGTTTAGATCAGGGCTTTTCAACCAGTGGTATGGGTACCATCTGTGATACATTGGCACTTGGCAGGTGGTACGTGACCATCCTAGAAAAGTGGTAGCGGGGGAGGGGAATGAGCTGAACCGGTGGCAGCACCGCACAAGCCTGAGCGAGAGACGGCTGGAGCTGCAGGGCTGTCAGGGCTCAGCGGAAGCACCAGGATCAGCACCAGGCTCCAGCTGGAGCTCGGCGCTGATCCTGGCACTTCTGCTGAGCCCAGAAGAAGCGCCGTTCAGCTGGAATGTTGCAGCCTCTCCAGGGTCTTCTGATTTACATTCAGATGCTTGGCAACTGATTCATATTTATGACAGTCACAGTGTCCCAGGGTCATGTGAAGTGACCAAAACCTGCTGCAACCACCCAGCAGACAGGGGGGGGAATAAAAACCAAACACCCCCCACCCCACCCCCGCTGCCAATCCTCAACAGAAATGCTCACAACAATGAAAACCTCAGATAGGAGGAAGAGCGCCGCCAGGCGGGCAGGCAGGTGTCTTGCTCAGCTGTGGCTTGGGGGCACTTTTTTCAGTGCCATTCTAACTTCAAACAGTCACTAAGTGAACTGTTGTAAGTCGAGGACTACCTGTACTTTATCACTTTTTTCCTTTTTCTTTTTTTTGGTCCTCAAGTTTTTGACACCTTGCTAGGCGACTGGTGGTACTCGGATGTTGCCATATCCTAAAAGTGGTACAATGGGTGAAAAGGTTGAAAAGCCCTGGTTTAGATAACTTAGTCCTTTAAAGACAAAATAGTTTACATCAGTACTGATTATGAACCACTTCTTTTTGCTGATAAGCATAAGGTTGTTTAAATTTTATATCTACAGCTAAATGTGGCATTAATAGACAACAACAAAATAATAAAAAAGTTAATGATAATTCTACTTTAAGCTTGATACTTTATTCTAAGGTCTTAACTGTATTCCTACTTATAGTTTACGCATGTAGAAAAGGAAAAAAGGAAACAAAAGCAAATGAACGACGACGACAAAACCTCAAAAGACTCTGGTTTCTCAAGTTGTTCTTTTTTGTGTCAACTACTAGCCTCCAGTTATCTTTAAGCATTTAAGCCCTCTTGGAAACCATGCTGTAAATGTTTGTATTTGCCATGTTCTGTAGTAAACCTTTCAAAAAGACCCTAATCAAGGAACTACTGTGGGAAGAATCCAGAGAAAGAAATATTTTGGGAAATATTAAAAAGGTAGAATATATTTCCCCAAAGGAATAATGGAGAAGATCTTTAAAAAGGCGGAAATCTCCCCTCACCCCTTCAGCCCAGCTTTTAGAAATACAAATTCCATAATCCTTTCAGGAAGATTGGAGCCTTCCAGCTAGAAACTGAAGAAAGTAGTAAGACAAAGACCTTTAAAATCTACATACCCCCACCCAAACTCTAAGACAGGACATAATAGGATTAACCCACCAATACCAAAAGGGCACACTCAGACTCAGGTCAAAGTACATGACACAGGAAATACAAAGCCTCAAACAGGAAGAACTCCAAACAAAAGTCAAAAAGGTATAAAAACCCACCACTCTGCTCCATGTGGTCAGTTGTTTTTTTTCAGAATCATCTTTCTGTCTGGCTCTCCTCTTCAATAAACTACAACCTTCTTTATAAAGCAGTCTCCATGTTTGTTTATTCCCTGCTTGGACTGGACCCTGATGAAGATTTTTCTTTCAACACTACCAATTCAGAAAAACAATCAAACACTAAAAAGCAGCCTAATCAAGGAATTATCAAGAGGAAAACAACACTCCCATCAGCTCCGACAGGGCAAGATATTGTATCTAAACAAAGACCAAACCCCACTCTCTTCTACCACTAATATATGTTACTGTCATGGTTCCGAAAGAAGAAGCTTTTCAAAAAACTTTGAGGCCTTGTTTACCTTAAAGAATCCTTTTATTGCTACATAGCTTCGGCATGTACATAATGAAGCCAAAAACTGAATTCTCCTTCCCCCAATCACCTGTAACAAAGCATAACTCACTCCTTCATTTAACAGTCATCAATCACGTTCTCCAATTAGTTTGAAGTGTGAATTTTCCCTCCCGTATCTCCTCTGGTTACAATTAACCTTGAAAAATACTGTACTGAAATATTGTTATGGCTAACTATCCCCCGAGTACATACTTTCCCCCCTCCCTTCAAACATTGTCTGACTTTAACTCTAAAAGTGATACACAGGTTAAATAAAACATGTCTGCTTCTTCATATATTGTCAAGCAAGAACATCCGATGTTAGCAGCCTTGACAGTTACTTAGTTAAGTCAATGTCTGCCAACAAGCAATGAAGCTCAGAGAGCACCAAGGACCCAAACAGGGAAGACTTTTTCTCCAGATTTGTAGAATTGCTAAGGACTTTTTCTACCTACCTGTACCTGCTTTTCTGCTTAACTAGCCATCTTTCCATCCTTTCTTATTAGCCTGGGGATCTGAGATTTTGCCTGTGACCTATTTTTCCCTTCTGTTGTATGGAATGTACTTGAAAACTAAATTTCTTGCTCTTTTCCTTTTTAGTAACAGGTGAAAGCCTTAACATTCATTACCGAATTTGAACTACTTTCCAACTGGTTCTAGCTGCCTTTAGGAGATATCTGGAAGCAGCAGGTATGATTGATACATCCCCTGTATTTGTAAAAATCGCATTTCTAGAAAGCAATACTGAGTCATTTATAAACATTGTGCCATTCATTTCCTGCACCGCATTAGTTGTGTACTGATGTAGACATTTCTTAAAATGCAATTCTATATATGTCAGATGAAAGAGGAAATATGTTGAAAGAGATTTGGTCCCACCTTTAGGATTACAGCCTCAAATTCAGCTTATTCATTGCTACTCAGAAGGAAGCCCAGAGGCCTTGTAAGAGGGTTTGACTTCTTCTATCTCCCTCTGGTAGCTTCACCTTCTTTGAAGACCTTTTGCAAAAGGACCTTCATGCTCTCCTTGGACTGAGCTCCTTTTTTCCTCCCAACTAGAAAATAGATCACTGGATTAATGCTGCTGTTTAGGCAGGAAAACAGAACAATACATGTCTCCCAGTACGGTATTTCTGGATCAACTTCAATATTAAAAAAATGAATAATCACCACAAAGAGATATAACGGAAAAGCAAGGATGAGGAAACAGAGCAGAGTGATTAAAATCATCAGTAAAAGCCAACCCTGATTCTTCTGATTCGATTTAAAACACACCTTGATGAAAAGGACCCCAGTGGAAAGTGAGATCAGCGGAAGGCAAACTATAGCAGTCACAAGGAAATGGAGTACGGACAGTCCGTCATTTACAATGACATTTGTTAAAGTCATAATCTTCATAATTCCAGTCAGGAGTAAAGAAGCAATCCACAGGAGGACACACACCGTGGAGGACAAATGTTTTGGCCGGGAACAGTGATGCCAGATTGGGAAGAGGACAGCCACACACCGGTCAATGCTGATGGCCGTCAAAAGGAACTGACTGTTGATATGCATCATTTGGAAGAAAAAGATACAGATGATGAGGAAAATTGGGCTATCTTCAAAGTCGATAAATCCATATATATCATATATAACTGTAGACATGAGGAACCCAAAGTCTGTGATGGCCAAGTTAAGGAGGAATGTGGTGAAACAGTTTCTCTTCATCTGGAAGCCAAGTAGCCAGATGATGTAGCCATTGCCCACAAATCCAAAACAGCAGGTAATTAAAGTAATGCCTCTCAAGGCAAGCCATCCTAAAACAGAAGGGGTGATCCCTTCTGTATATTCATGTGAAGCCATGGTACCGTTATACCCATAATAGTTCTCTGTAGCATCCAGATCTCCCAGGCTGGAATTCATCACTAAGCTTTTGTAATCCTCTGATTATCTTTTTGAGTGGGAGCTCCTATTAGAAGACAATAAAGAAAAGGGAGTAAAGTCATTCCAGTCTCCCCAATCAGTGGTCCCCAACCTTTCCAGCTCACTGGACCAGTGGAGGCAGTAGCAGTGATTGGGGGAGAGGTGGATGGTTCTGCACTCATACACTCACCCACCACGTTCCCGGTCCGGTTCCTAATGGGCCACAGACAGGCAACACGCGAGGGACCAGGGATTGAGAGTCCCTGTCCTAAATAATAGTAATATTATTGTCGCATCCATTATCTAAGGGGCTGCCACAAAGAAGAGGGAGTCAAGCTATCCTCCAAAGCCCCCGAGGGCAGGTAAGAAGCAATGGATTGTAACTTATCAAGGAAAGAACTAACTTGGAAGCAGGAGTTTCCTGACAGTTACAACAATAAACAGGTGGAACGGAAGCTGTGGGTGCTCCCTCACTGGAGGTTTTTTAAGAAGAGATTGGACATTTATTTATCTGGAATGGTACAGGATCTCCTGCTTGATTAGGGAGTTGGACTTGATGACCTCCAAAGTCTTTCCAACTCTGTTATTCTGTTGTTTTACTTGCCCTGTGAATAGTTTGAGAGATTTGGCTGCAGTAATGAGCCAACTCCTTGAACTGTTTGTGGCCAAACCTAATGCAGAAAAAAAAATACTCATGTGTTGCTCCATCCATGCTTCTCAATAAATATCTTAAAATGTATTTGGTATTGGATTGGAAGGTTTCACTGTCCTGAAGTTCAGCAATGTCCTCTTCTGCCCCTTCACCACCGTTGCACTGTGACAGTCAAAATCCCCATGTGAGCCACAAAGCAAAAATGGGCAATTATGTAAGGAAGCACTTTCCCCAATGCTTGTTCTTGTTACAGTGATATGGTGGCTGGAGCATAAGAGAAATAATACGAGATAATCATAGGAAAATATATCTATGACCTGAAACTAGGAGTTAGGAGATGGTATGGAGGAAAAATTCCTGCTAAGGGAGAAATGGGCAGCTTACACATTTGGTAGAGTTACAGATACTTCCTAAAAAGGGAAAATACACATACACACCCCATTTTGGTCTACTTAAGTAACGGAATAACAATAACAGAGTTGGAAGAGACCTTGGAGGTCTTCTAGTTCAACCCTCTGTTCAAGCAGGGAACCCTATATCATTTCAGACAAGTGGCTGTCCAATCTCTTCTTAAAAGCCTCCAGAGATGAAGCACCCACATCCTCTGAAGGATGTTCTCATTGTAAGGAAATTTCTCCTTAGATCTAGATTAGTTCTCTCCTTGATTAGTTTCCATCCGTTGCTTCTTGTCCTGCCTTCTGCTGCTTTGGAGAATAGCTTGACTCCCTCTTCTTTGTGAAATATTGAAACACTGCTATCATGTCACCCTTAGTGCTTGTTTTCACTCAAGGTTGCTTCTCTCCTTCATTAGTTAAGTACAGAAGAGTTCCTGTGTCGTTGTGTCCAAAGTTTCTGGGATTAACCAGAACTTTCCCACTTGATATACTGTACAAATAAACAAGAAAAATTTTTCATACAGAACTGAAAAGCCAAAACCGATGAAAAGCAATTATGATTTATCTTATTTTATTTTATCTTATTTATCTTATTCCCTTGATCTTGGATTGTAAACAGTTTGTTTGCTTCTGACATACTGTCAGGATGGATAAAAACAGGTAGGAAAATGAGTCAAAAGCAGGAAACCTCAACTGAGACTGATATGACAGTCAACCTATAAATATCAGGTATAAAAATACACAGCTGCTGAAGAAATGGCTATTACTCTATTTATGTATCACTGGCTCTAATTAAACCTTCCAAAATTATAACGTACCTGAAAGGGATGGTCCAAACTCTTCAAAGTTGGTGAGTAGAAAATTATTGTGCCACAGTTGGGGGCTGTAGTGACTGGGGATGGCAGGACCTACAAGCAGAATATCCAGTGTAGTTCATCAACAGAAAGGAAGTCCACCCACCCTATCTTGATTTACAAGGTTCAAAGAATTGTCTGAGGATTTGGATCTACCTGGAAGTAGAGCTTGAGCAGAAATCTTCAAAGGTGTTTTTATATAAAGCACAGGGTTGAGTGCCAGCATAGCAGGTGAGGATCAGTCTCCTGCAGAAAACATGGAGAGCTTTTGCTTCTGGCATGAAAAAGAAACTCTAAAAGATCCACACATATTTTGTGTCCGGTCTAATCAGAATCTAGCACCATGTGATACAAGATGTGGTCCTCGGTTGTTTAAGATGATCGCCAACAGTCAGTGTAGAAGAGAGATAATTTCCTTGAGTCTGCTAGGGCAAGAGAACCAAAAGCCATGTCAGACAGAGTTAAATTTTGAAGGACTGTTCAGCAAATGTAGCTTCTCCTTATAAAGAAAGCTTTTTGGGAACAGGGGAAATGGTTTGCCTTCATCTGTCCCAGGGGAAATGGTTCTCCAGATTATATTTCTTTCAAGATGCTCTGATTAAGTAGACTATTTGCGGATTGATGCGAGAAGACCAAAGAACAAAACTTCACTGACAGTTGGATCTCTCAGCTGATAAAGGGGACTTTGGCCACTGAGACAAAGATCCAGCTGATTGCAGTCATTCAAGTGTACAGTCTGTTCTTTTCTTTTTGATACTATTTTCTGCTTTCCCCTCTTCGGTTATTAGAAATATGAGGATGGGGATAATGAAGCTTAACGTCTTTGCCTGGGGATGCCTTTCTGACCATCTCCCAAAGGTTCTTTTCCAAAAGGCAACTGGACTTTTTTTCTTTGAAAACGTTTTGCTTGTCAGCCAAGAAGCTTCTTCAGTTCTTCTTCAGAACTGAGCTTGACAGCCGAGGCTCACGGACACTCTCCTTATTCTATAGTTGGTGATTATCTTGCGAAAACAAGAACCAGATGGTCTTATCGCTTGGGGCTCACATTGATTGTGCGAGATAAAGAATATATCTCATTGTGTGAGACTTCCAACAAGATTTGCTTACCCATCCCAGAACAGAAAGAATCCAAACTCACAGAATCTTCAGAAGCAACCAGGCCTGGATCCAAACAAAGGCAGGATGGAATATTTATAGTAGTAGTAGTAGTAGTAGTAGTAGTAGTAGTAGTAGTAGTAGTAGCAGTAGTAGCAGTAGTAGTAGTAATAATAATAATAATAATAATAATAATAATAATAATAATAATAATAATAATAATAATAATAAAGTTGGAAGGGACCTTGGAGGTCATTGAGTCCAACCCCCTGCTCAGGCAGAAAACCCTATACCATTTCAGACAAATGGCTGTCCAGTCTCTTCTTAAAAACTTCCAGTCTTGGAGCATTCACCGCTTCTGGAGGCAGGTTGTTCCACTGGTTAATTGTTCTAACTGTCAGGAAGTTTCTTCTTCATTCTAGGTTGCTTCTCTCCTTGATTAATTTCCATCCGTTGCTTCTTGTCCTGCCTTCAGGCACTTTGGAGAATAGTTTGACTCCCTCTTCTTTGGGGCAGCCCCTGAGATATTGGAACATGGCTATCATGTCCCCCCTCGTCCTTCTCTTCGTTAAACTAGACATTTCATTGTGAACTATTCCAGAAAGCTGCAAAGTGTATTTATCAAGCTCCTGAACCAACTGCTGGCCAACTGGTGTTATAGTGTTTCAGTCACATTTCTTTCAGGAAGAACATAGCAGTGTTCCAATATCTCAGGGGCTGCCCCAAAGAAGAGGGAGTCAAGCTATTCTCCAAAGCGCC
>NW_015387307.1:626060-648801 GCF_001527695.2 Protobothrops mucrosquamatus | reverse complement strand
TCTCTTCGTTAAACTAGACATTTCATTGTGAACTATTCCAGAAAGCTGCAAAGTGTATTTATCAAGCTCCTGAACCAACTGCTGGCCAACTGGTGTTATAGTGTTTCAGTCACATTTCTTTCAGGAAGAACATAGCAGTGTTCCAATATCTCAGGGGCTGCCCCAAAGAAGAGGGAGTCAAGCTATTCTCCAAAGCGCCCAAAGGCAGGACAAGAAGCAACGGATGAAAACTAACCAAAGAGAGAAGCAACCTAGAACTAAGGAGAAACTTCCTGACAGAACAATTAACCAGTGGAACAACCTGCCTCCAGAAGCGGTGAATGCTCCAACACTGGAAGTTTTTAAGAAGAAACTGGACAGCCATTTGTCTGAAATGGTATAGGGTTTCCTGCCTGAGCAGGGTTTTGGACTAGATGACCTCCAAGATCCCTTCCTACTTTATTATTATTATAAAAGACACACAAAGGTTGAAAAAAATGTCACATTGTCTGGTCAACCTTTGCAATGTAACTGTAAACATATATGGTAGAGTAAAGCCATGGAGAAACATCAATTCTTGACTCCTACCTTCCTTCCTACTCCCTCCTTCCCTCCTTCCTTCTCTTCCTTCCTTCCTTCCTTCCTTCCTTCCTTCCTTCCTTCCTTCCTTCCTTCCTTCCTTCCTGTCATTCATTCATTCATTCATTCATTCATTTATTCTAAATTTCTTTAGTCTCTTTGGTAAGGCTGCTGTCACCATAAGACACCGAGCAGAATTCTATCCAGATATTTCTGCTGGTTTTGTTCTCCATTGCTGTAGTCATTCCCTTCACATGGTGGTCCCTGACCAGATTCTGAAGATAAGCTGAAAGCATCTCCTACACATTTTTTTCTCTACTTATTTGTTTGAAGCTTAGGGGGCATGATGGCTCAGCAGTTACAGACCCTCAGCTCGTCAACTGGAAAGCTAATAGCCCAAGTTTCAGACCGGACTGCCATACAAGTGCCACACTCATGCACTGGGAAACCAAAAAGAATGGTGTGACTCGACTTTATTGTGATACTTGCTTTATTGTGGTAGTCTGGAATCACCCCCATAATGTCTCCCTGGTATGCCTGCATATTATTTGGTTACAGTGGTCTTTATACAGTAGGAACTGGGGATCATTAACACTGTTGTTTAGATAACATAGACCTTAAAAGACAAAGAAAAAAGTTTACATCAATATTAATTTTAGATTACATGTTTTTGCCAATAGGCATAAGTTTACCTTTTACATCTACAGCGAAAGGTGGCCTGAACAGACAATAGCAAAATAATCAAAAAAAGTGGTTAAATAATTACTGTTCTATCTTAAGCTTGATACTCAGAAGGAAGCACAAAGGCCTTGTAAGATGGTTTGACCTCTTCTAGCTCCCTCTGGTAGCTTCACCTTCTTTGAAGACCTTTTGCAAAAGGACCTTCATGCTCTCCTTGGACTGAGCCCCCTTTTTCCTCCCAACTAGAAAATAGATCACGGGATTAATGCTGCTGTTTAGGTAGGAAAATAGCATAGTACAAGGAAGCCAATATTCGATTTTACCGTCATCTGTGTCAGAAAATTTAACAATCACCACAAAGACATTTAATGGAAAACCAAGGATGAGGAAACAGAGCAGAGTGATTAAAATCATGATTAAAAGCCGACTCTTATTTTTCTGATTCGATTTAAGACACACTTTGATGAAAAGGATCCCAGTGGAGAGTGTGATCAAGGGAAGGCAAACTATAGCCGCCACAAGGAAATAGACAATGAACAGATTGTAATTTCCAAAGTTTTTCATAATGTTCAGAACTCCACCCAGGAGGAAAGAAGAGATCCAGAGGATAGCACAGACTCTGGAGGACAAATATTGTGGCCGGGAACAGCGATGCCAGAGTGGAAAGAGGACAGCCACACACCGGTCCATGCTGATGGCTGTCAGAAGAAAGTTTGCGTTCACGTACATCATGTGGGCAAAATAGAAACAGATCTGGAAGAAAACTCCGCTTTCTTCAAAAGAGATAAATTGATAGATAAAACATATAACTATAGATGCGAGGTATCCGAAGTCTGCAATGGCCAAGTTAAAGATGAATGTGGTGAAACTGTTTCTCTTGATCTGGAAGCCAAGTAGCCAGATGATGTAGCCATTGCCCACAATTCCAATAAACCAGGCTATTAAAGTAATGCCAGTCAAAGCAATCCATCCTATTTCAGAAGGGGTGATCTCATGTGAATCCGTGGTATTGTTATATCCAGAATAGTTCTCTGTAACATTCAGATCTCCCAGGCTGGAATTCATCATTAAGCTTTTGTAATCCTCTGGAAATCTTTTTGAGTGGAAGCTCCTATTAGATGATGAGAAAGAAAAATGGATTCAGTCATTCCTGTCTCCTAAATAATACCAATATTGTAATAGTTTCCACTATCTAAGGGGCTGCCACAAAGAGGAGATGGTCAACCTATTCTCCAAAGCAACTGAAGGTAGGACAAGAAACAATGGATGGAAACTAACCAAGGAGAGAAGCAACCTAGAACTAAGGAGAAATTTCCTGACAGTCAGAACAATTAACCAGTGGAACAACCTGCCTCCAGAAGTTGTGAATGCTCCAACACTGGAGGTTTTTAAGAAGAGATTGGACAGTCATTTGTCCAAAATGGTATAGGGTTTCCTGCCTGAGCAGGGGGTTGGACTTGATGACTTCCAAGGTCCCTTCCAACATTATTATTATTATTATTATTATTATTATTATTATTATTATTATTATTATTATTATTATTATTATTAGTATTAGTATTAGTATTAGTATTATTATTATTATTATTGACACTGAGACCAGAGTGTTCATAGACCACTCCCCATCTGCAGCTCGTGATATCAAAGCTCTCCTTGGTCAGACATACAGGTAGTCTTCGAATTACAACCATCCATTTAGTGACCGTTCAAAGTTGCAACGGCACTTATGATTGCTTTTCACCCCCGTGACCGTTGCAGCATCCTCCTGGTCACGTGATCAAAATTCAGACCCTTGGCAACTGACATGTACTTATGACGGGGGATTTCCTGCTTGATCAGGGAATTGGACTAGATGACCTCCAAAGTTCTTCCAACTCTTTTATTCTGTTATTTTCCTTTCCCTGTGAATAGCTTGAGTGATGTGGCTGTGGTAATGAGCCAACTCCTTGAACTATTTATTGGCACACCCAACGCAGGAAAAATATTCATGTGTTGCTCCATCCGTGCTTCTCAACAAATACCTTTAAATGTATTTGGTATTGGGCTGTATTGGATTTTTTCACTGTACTGAAATTTAGCAACGTCCTCTCTGCCACTTTGCCACCATTCCACCGTGACATTCAAAATCCCCATGTGAGCTACAAAGCAAAAAATAGTAATTATGCAAGGAAGCATTTTTCCCAATGCTTATTCTTGTTATGGTGATGTAGAGTATGACGGATATAATATGAGATAATTGTAAGAAAATTTAATTTATGACTTGAAACTAGGAGTTAGGAGAGGCTATGTGGAAAACAAATTCCTTCTAAGAGAGAAATGGGCAGCTTACCCATTTTGAAGAGCTACGGATACTTCCTAAAAAGGGGAAATACACATACACACCCCGTTTTAGTCTTCTTAAATAACAGAATAACAATATCAGAGTTGAAAGGGACCTTGGATATCTTCCAGCTCAACCTCCTGCTGAAGAAGGTTCTATACCACGAGGCATTATACCATTTCAGATAAGTGACTGTCTAGTCCAGGGCTTTTCAACCTTTTCACCCATTGTACCACTTTTAGGATATGGCAACATCCGAGTACCACCAGTCGCCTAGCAAGGTGTCAAAAACCTGATGACCAAAAAAAAAAAAGGAAAAAAAGTGATGAAGTACGGGTAGTCTTCGACTTACAACAGTTCGTTTAGTGACTGTTCGAAATTACAATGGCACTGAAAAAAGTGCTCCACAAACCACAGCCGAGCAAGACACCTGCCGGCCCGCCCGGCCGCGCTCTTCCTCCTATCTGAGGTTTTCATTGTTGTGAGCATTTCTGTTGAGGATTGGCAGTGGGGGTGGGGTGGGGGGCATTTGGTTTTTATTCCCCCCATCTGCTGGGTGGTTGCAGCAGGTTTTGGTCACTTCACATGATCCTGGGACACTGTGACCGTCATAAATATGAATCAGTTGCCAAGCATCTGAATGTAAATCACAAGACCCTGGAGATGCTGCAACATTCCAGCTGATCGGTGCTTCTTCTGGGCTCAGCAGAAGCACCAGGATCAGCGCCGAGCTCCAACTGGATCCTGGCACTGATCCTGGCACTTCCACGGAGTCCTGATAGCCCCAAAGAAGCGCTGATCCTGGTGCTTCCGCTGAACCCTGACAGCCCTGCAGCTCCAGCCGTCTCTCACTCAGGCTTGTGCGGTGCTGCCACCAGTTCAGCTTATTGCCCTCCCCCGCTACCACTTTTCTAGGATGGTCGCGTACCACCTGCCAGGTGCTAATGTATCACAGGTGGTACCCGTACCACTGATTGAAAAGCCCTGGTCTAGTCTCTTCTAAAAACATCCAGTTTTGGAGCACCCATAACTTCTAAAGGCAAGCTGTTCCACTGGTTAATTATTCTCACTGTCAGGAAATTTCTCCTCAGTTTTAGGTTGGTTCCCTCCTTCATTACTTAAGTATAGAAGATTTCCTGTAGGTTTGTGTGAAAACCTTTGGTGTTTAACTAGAACTTTACCAGCTGATACACAAAACAATGGGATGTCTTTTTATAGAGAACTGAAGACCCAAAACTGATGAAAAACAATTATGGGTTAGCTAAAGGAACATCTTATTCCCTTGATCTTGGGTTTCAGACAGTTTGTTTACTTCTGACATACTTGCATTTTTCTGTCATGATGGCTAAAAGTCAGTTGGAAAATGAGTCAAGATCAGGAAACCTCAGCTGAGACTGATATGACAGTCAACATATAAATATCAGGTATAGAAATACACAGCTGCTGAAGAAATGGCTATTACTCTATTTGCACATCGCTGGCTCTAATTAAACCTTCCAAAATTATAACATACCTGAAAGGGATGGTCCAAACTCTTCAAAGTTGGTGAATAGAAGATTATTGTGTCACCATTGGGGGTTGAAGAACATGAGGATGGCAGGACCTGCAGGCAAAATATTTCTAAGTCCTATTTAGATGAAGTTCAACAACAGAAGGGAAGTCCATCAACCCTATCTTGAGATACAAGATTCAAAGAATTATCCGCGGATTTGGATATACCTGGAAGCAAAGCCTGAGCAGAAATCTTCAGAGGTGTTTTTTTTGTATAAAGCACAGGGTTGAGTGTCACCATAGCAAGTGAGGATCAATCTCCTGCAGAAAACATGGAGAGCTTTTGCTTCTGGCGTGAAAAAGAAACTCTGAAAGATCCACAAATACTCTGTGTCCTGTCTAATCAGAATCTAGCACCATGTGACATCAAGATGTATCTAGCACTATGTGACACCCAGATGTGGTCCTTAGTTATTTAAGATGATCGCCAACAGTCAGCCTAGAAGAAAGAGAATTTCCTTGAGCCTACTAGAGCAAGGGAACCAAAAGCCACGTCAGATAGAGTTAAATTCTGAAGGACTGTTCAGAAAATGTAGCATCTTCTTATAAACAAGGCTTTTCGGGAACAGGGGAAATGGTTCTCCAGATTATATTTCTTTTAAGATGCTCTGATTAGGTAGATTATTTGCTGACTGACGTGAGAAGACCGAAGAACAAAACTTCACTGACAGTTGGGTTTCTCGGCTGATAAAGGGGACTTTGACCACTGAAGAAGAGACCCAGCTGATCACAGTCATTCAAGTGTGCAGTCTGTCCTTGTGTTTTGATACTATTTTCTCCTTATTTATTTCCCCTCTTCGGTTATTGGAAATATGAGGGTGGGGATAATGAAGCTTAACTTTTTTAAATATATATTTTATTATTATTATTTTAAAAAATTCAATTTCTATATTGAACAGTGTGTTGTCTAGGTATACAAGTATTAAGATATAATAATCATCGCATCCATAATAATCTTATCAAGATGCAATCATATACTAAGAAATAGAAATCAAAATATTAAAAATAGTATTACCCACATTAACATTAGTTGTATAACAATCAAGTTATTTGCTAATCCATTATAAGTCTTGTTTACGTAATCCACATATTCTATATCTCCAACTTTCTAACCTCTGTTTTTGTCAACTAACCATTGGTAAAATAAATCCCATGTCATATAATATTCTGTTTCTTCTTTTTCTTTAATTTTCAACGTTAAACTGTCCTTCTCTGCACATTCCAGTATTTTTTAAATTATATTCTCTTCTGTAGGAGTTTCTTCATTTTTCCAAAATTGTGCATATACTATCCTAGCTGCTGTTAAAATATGTAAAACTAAATAAGTATTGCCTTTATTGTAATTTCCTGCCCAGTAGGAATATCTCTGGTTTTAAATCTATATGTTGCTTTATCATTGCTTCCAACCATACATGTATTTTACTCCAATATTTTTATGCTTTGGGATATGTCCACCACATGTGATAGTACGAACTTGCTGTTTGTTTACATTTCCAGCATTTAACAGATTTATCTTTGTACATCTTTGTACATAAAATGCTAGAACATTTTATAAAGATTTTCTTTATATGCTGTTGACATTGTAAGAAGCTTAATGTCTTTGTCTCTCTGACTATCTCCTAAAGATGCTTTTCCAAAAAGCAGCTGGACTCTCTGGGTTTTTTTTTTCTTTGAAAACATTTTGCTTCTCAGCCAACACACTTCTTCAGTTCTTTTTCAGAAGTGAACTTGACAGCCAAGGCTCATGGGCGGTCTCCTTATTCTACAGTTGGTGATTATCTTGCAAAAACAAGAGCCAGATTGTCTTATCACTGATACTCACAGAGATTATGCAAAATAAAAAATATATCTCACGGTGTGAGACTTTTCTTGAGATCTGCCTACCCATCCTGGAACAGAAAGGATAAGAGAGAGAATGAGAGAGAGAGAGAGAGAATGGGAGAGAGAATGGGAGAGAAAGAGAGAGGATGGGAGAGAGAATATGTGTGAGAGAGAATAAGAGAGAGAGAATGGGAAAGAGTAAGAGAGAGAAAGAGAGAGTGGGAGAGAGAGAATGTGTGTGNAGAGAGAGAGAGAGAGAGAGAGAGAGAGAGAGAGAGAGAGAGAGAGAGAGAGAGAGAGAGAGAGAGAGAGAGAGAGAGAGAGAGAGAGAAACAACAACCAGGTGGTCTTGTCGCTTGGTGCTCACATTGATTGTGCAAGATAAAGAATATATCTCATTGGGTGTGACTTTTAACAAAATCTGCCTACCCATCCCAGAACAGAAAGAATATTATTTTGCAGAAGATCTGCTTAATATGACCTGCTCCTCCCATGTATGACAAATTTTGGACATTACAAGCAAAGCCTAGTGTGGGTGGGACCTACTTATCCTAGTTGTTTTCTTTGGACCTCATAAAATTCTCCCATTTTCCCCAATGAGCGTACATGGTTGAGGATAGAGTTGACCCTGGTCTGGTTTATGGTCCCCACCAGCCCCTCCCACTGAGGCAAAGGACAACAGAGTTTGGGGCTCAGTGTGGGGAACAGAGTACCTACTTCTGATCTTAGGATTTGAGAGAGAAGCTCTGTTGGTCACGTTTGGCCATCTTGGTTGAGTTTGGCAGTCTGAGAAGCTTAAGAAGCAGAGATGGTGGAATGCTGAATTCACCTTCCTCTTCTTTTCCAACATATTTCAGACCAAGCAGGAGTGGCTGGGCAACTGAACGAGGAAGTGTGAGCGCTGCAGCCCTTCCATTGTGGATGACAATAGCAGTATGGTTATCTGGTAGATGATGCTTACCCAGAGAGCTAATTTCAATAAACTTAGAGAGAGCTTGGGAAGTGGCATCCACACAGAGAACCAGTTGTTCACATATTTGAATCCCACCATTGGCTAAAGCATATAAGGAACAGTTGCTGGAATTGGGAATGTCTAGTTTAATGAAGAGAAGGACGAGGGGGGACAGGATAGCAGTCTTCCAATATCTCAGGGGCTGCCACAAAGAAGAGGGAGTCAAGCTATTCTCCAAAGCGCCTGAAGGCAGGACAAGAAGCAATGGATGGAAACTAATCAGGAAAGAAGCAACCTGGAACTAAGGGGAAACTTCCTGACAGTCAGAACAATTAACCAGTGGAACAACCTGCCTCCAGAAGTGGTGAATGTTCCAACGCTGGAAGTTTTCAAGAAGAGACTGGACAGCCGTTTGTCTGAAATGGTACAGGGTTCCTGCCTGAGCAGGGGGTTGGACTAGATGACTTCCAAGATCCCTTCCAACTTTATTATTATTATTATTATTATTATTATTATTATTATTATTATTATTATTATTATTATTATTATTATTATTATTATTATTATTATTATTATTATTATTAATCATCGCCCAGTCAGCCAGATGTTCAGGCTGGATTTGACATTTTTGTCTACCTATCGAGTCCTTCCCAAGGACCTGGGATAGGCAGATGTGGATGTTTGATGGTATTACAGATATTGTCGCAGGATGGATTGATTTATTATTATTATTATTATTATTATTATTATTATTATTATTATTATTATTATTATTATTATTATTATTCCTTCCCTCTCTTTCCTTCCTTCCTTCCTTCCTTCCTTCCTTCCTTCCTTTCTTTCTTTCTTTCTTTCTTTCTTTCTTTCTTTCTTTCTTTCTTTCTTTCTTTCTTTCTTGTGTAGTCTATTTGATAAGATTGCTGTCCCCACACAATTCTATCCAGATATTTATGCTGGTTTTGTTCTCCATTGCTGTAATCAGCGCTTTCACATCGTGGTCCATGAGCCTTAAGACAAGCTGGAAACATCTCCTAGACATCTTCTCTGTACCTATTTGTTTAAAACAAAGTAAAGACGATGAGCTTGTCATCTGGAAAGCTGATAGCCCAAGTTTGAGATCTGAACACCATTCTACCTGGAGAGCTATCGTTCTTACCCCAACCTCTGGCCACCTAGCAGTCCAAAAGCATGCAAATGTGAGTAGATAAATAGGTATTACTTCGTTGGGAAGGTAACAGTGTTCCATGCACCTCAGATAGAGTCACACTGGCCACCTGACCATGACAATGTCTTCGGACAACTCTGCCTTCCTCATCTAAGAAACAGAGATGAGCACCATCTTCTAGAGCAGACATGTCAAACTCGCGACATCTGACATTGCGCAACGTATCAGACCGTTTTCTCCATTGCCGGCAATGGGGTGGGTGCGGTTTCCTGGTGACGCGTCCGGCCGTGGGGCCGGCAGTTTGACACCCCTGTTCTAGAGTCAGACACAAGTGGACAGAGGAAATCTTTACCCTTTACCTTTGGGTTTGAAGCCTGTACTTTCTCTAATCAGCAGCACCTAACATAAATAGGTGGTCCTTGGCTTGTTAAGATAATCAACAAGAGGCGATGTAGAAAGGGGAGGCTTGACATGACAATTAATCAGTGGAGCAACCTGTGGCAAGGAAAGTCATAAAATGGAGCAAAACTCGCAAATTAACAAATGTTTCACTTTAACAAGATAAATTTTGCACTCAGTTGTGGTCATAAGTTGAGGACTACCTGTATCTTCAGTTTGCTAATTTAGTAGAATGGTTCTCGGTACTTAGTTTATAGGAGTGGAGGAAAAATTCTTGCTCCTCGCGTCTTTCCCCAATCATCACGATGAACTCTCATAACATTCTTATTGGAGGGAAACATATATATTTTATTTCTATAGCAAGAGATACCCAGCATTAGAGGCAAGCTAAGATTATGTTTTTACAGAGGGTTTGAACCTGTGTTTGTAAATGTCTATCAGGTTTCAGGAGTTTCATCTTCCTTGAAGATCCTTTGAAAAATGACCTTGACATTCTCCCTGGACCGAAGTCGTTTCTTTCTCCCAACCAGAAAATAGATCACTGGGTTAACGCTGGAGTTTAGGGACGAACACAGATTAAAACAGGTTTCAAATTCACCATGCTGAAGCCAGTAATCCAAGCGAAGAAAGTGAGTACTGAACACAAAGATATCTAAAGGAAGAGACAGAATAAGGAAACAGAGAAGAGTAATTAAGATCATCAGTAAAAGCCTTCGGCGTTCCATCTGTTTAGATTTAAAACCCATTTTGGTGAATAGGATCACAGACGAGATGGTGATCAAAGGAACGCAAAGCACCACAGTCACCACCAAATCAAAACTGAAATGCCTGCATTTAAATACATGTTGCGTAATGTTCAGTATCCCGATCAGGAGGAAAGAAAAGATCCAGAGGAAGGCACAGATGGCAGAGGAGAAAGATTTTGGCCGGGAACAGTGATGCCAGATGGGGAAGAGGACAGCCACACACCGGTCAATGCTGATGGCTGTCAGAAGGAACATACCGCTGAGATACATAATGTGGAGGAGAGAGAAAAATATGAGCCAAGGAATCTCAGAGGATATAAAATCCGTAATGGTATCAATGTAATATAGACACATACACAGAAGGAGTCCAAAGTCGGCAATGGCTAAATTAAGAATCAACACAGTGAAAGGGTTTCTCTTAACCTGAAAGCCCAAAAGCCAGATGACAATCCCGTTTAACGGGATTCCAGTGAAGCAAATGATTAACATGATGGTGGTTGTGATACGTTTAGAATAGTCAGAAGTGTTTTTGCAGTCGTGGGAACAATTGGCAGTCACGGTCGTTTCCGTAGCATTCACGTTTGGCAGGCTGATATTCATCAGGGGACTTCCGTAATATGCCATGAGTCTTTTCTTTTAGAAGATACGTTCCTATTAGAAGAAAAGAAAGAAGTCGGGAATTTAATAATTCCTCCGTAACTGCCATAGATTCATCTCTATCTTATCTCCAGACTGACTGAGACAAACTTAGGACAACAACGACAACAATAATAATAATATTAATAATAATAATAATCTCTATATAAATAAAAATGTAAATGTCTATTTGTTCAAAATCTTAAATCTCCGAAAGTTCTCCACCGATTGCTTTGAAATTTTTGACACAACATTGCATTCGAATACATGCGTGTTTCTATATACCTATTATTATATAGATGTCAAACCTATGACAGGTAAAAACAAAAAAGGACCAATCTTTAGAATTGTGCGGTTTAGATCTAGACACGGATTGCTTCTCACATTGACAATTATATGTTGCGTGTTCTAGAGTCGGCAAACCAGACAATCTCTATATCTGCACAGACAATGGAACAACAAAAACTATTGTATACCCACAAGCATTGTGAAATTAAACATATTAGAAACGTGCGCTTTCTCTTTTCTTTCTTTTCCATTTAACCAGACTGAGCCACAGCAATGCGTGGCCGGGTACAGCTAGTAATAATAATAATAATAATAATAATAATAATAATAATAATAATAATAATAATAATAATAATAATAATAATAATAATAATAATAATAATAATAACTTGAACACGATCAGCCTTGACAAGCTTTATTTGGAAAAGCTTAATCCTGCAAAAAGACCTTTAACTTCATCAAACGACAACGTCTGCCTATCACAGGATTTGATGGGTGGATAAAAATGCCAAATCTAGTCTAAACATCTGGATGATTGAGCATCCTACTATAATTTATTGAACTTGTATGCTAGCCTTATACTCAATGACTACGTGCAGCTCACAACATTGAAAAATATATTACAATACAATCGATTCATAGCAACAGCAAGGGAGAGGCATGTGCCTCTCTCTGCACACATCCTATAAACATCTGCTTGGCCAATGTTAGAAGCAAATTTGTAAACTAATATTAAACTTGATTAATCCAACAGGGGTCTTAGCATGTTGAATTATGCCTCCTTTACCTATGCAGGAACACATTGCTCTTTGGATTGAGTTTTGATTCGCCTAAAACTGGTATGTAAAATTTATGATCTTCCAGATGTTCTCAATATTGAGAATAGAATAGAACAGGAAACACCATAGAGGTCTTCTAGTCCAACCCCCTGCTCATGCAGGAGAATCTACACCATCTCAGACAGGTGACTGTCTAGTCTCTTCTTAAAAATCTTCAGTGATTTTGTGCAGGTGCCTTGCATTTTCCAGACAGGATCCGTGAACGAAGAGTGCACACCACTGTGGCTGTCCTCTACATGTTGCCTTCAGCTGAATTAAATTCTGGATGAAAGCCTCATGCTCAAATCCTAAAGCCAAAAACAACTCAATTCTTGAAAAACTCTGAAAAATGAGATTATAAAAGTCCTATCTAACACATTACACAGAGAAAGAAAAACAAGAGACTGCAGGTGAAACCAGCATAGTTGCATAAAGAACTGTGAAAAACTGAAAGGGAAAAAAGGACAAGTATAAAAAAGGAAAGAGGGGGCATATAACTAAAACAGAATACCAGCAAATAGCCCGAATCTACAAGGATAAAATCAGGAAAGTTAAGGCTCAGAAAGTTCTAGGATTTGCAACAAATGTCAGAAATAATTTGTAAGTTTCTTTCAACATTCTTTCAAAGGACTGTGGCTATGTAAACAGTTGTCCCAAAAGAGTAAACACAAACTTCAGAAGCAATCAGGCCTGGATCAAAACAAAGAAATGATGGGATGTATGAAAGGAAAATATGCCAGAAACCTGCAAAGTAAAGAGATGAAGGAACTGAAATCCCCTTGTCCTTTCACAATTACGTTAATGAAGCTCATGAACATCTGCTGGACAAGTGGTGTTATGGTTTTTAAATCATATTTATTGTCATGAAGATCCTAGATTTTAGAAAGAGCCAGCATAATCATACTCCACTCAGAATCAAGGATGCAGCTGTAGAGGGGGTCAACAGCATTAAGTATCTGGGGGTGCAGATAACTAACAAACTGAATTGGTCTCTCCACACATCATCCTTAGTGAAGCGTGCAAACCAGCATTTGCATTTCCTGCATCAGATGAGGAGAACACATCTTTCTCCTTCTGTCCTAGCCACTTTTTACAGAGGCACAATTGAGAACATTTTAACGAACTGTATCACTGTCTGGTTTGATGGCAGCAGTGCCTCAGATAGAGAGTCCATACAGAGAGTGGTAAGGAGAGCCGAAAAGATCATAGGAAGCTCACTCCCTGGAATTCAGGATGCTGCTTATAAGCGCTATGTGCTTAGAGCTCAAAGCATTGCTAGAGACTCCACACACCCACTTTACGGTCTGTTTCTGTTGCTCCCCTCTCGGAGGATGTTTCGAAGTATTTCTAGCAGGACTACCTGATTCTGTAATAGCTTCATTCCCTCTGCCATCTATTTGGTAAACTCTCAAGATTCGTTTTTCTCGCCATCCACCTGTAAACATAACCCGAACTAGACTGTTGTTTCTCTGTGTCATATAATATATGTGGGTATATGCATAATTCTTTATTTATTTATTTTTGTCACATTTATGTAGTGTATATTGGAGGTGGTGACCCTTTGAGAATAATGCAACGAAATTTCATTTTAATGTATGCCGATTAGTGTACATTCAAAATGACAATAAAGTTATTATTCTATTCTGTTCTGTTCTATTCTATTGCTATATTGTCTAGTCAGCTTTTTCAATATGGGTAGTCATGGAGAAACCTCACTCTCTTTCTTTTTTCTTTCCCAATTTTTATAGTATATTCGATAAGATTGCCGTCACCATAAGACACTGAGCAAAATTCTATCCAGATACTTATGCTGGTTTTCTTTTCCATCGCTTGTAGTCATCGCTTTAACATGGTGGTCATAATCAAACACACACATTAAGATTTACTGGACTCAGAGATGAGAAGACTGGTGTCAACCATGCTGGAAAAAAATGCTGCTGAACTGAGTTCCGTTATTGATCAGAGGATCCTGCGTGATCAGTTGATCCCATCCTGATGGTCCCCAAGTCCTACCTTGAACTCAAATACTTTCCAAATAACATTTAGCAAAACTGAACATACCTGGCAATGACGTGAAGAATCAGAACAGAACAGAAAGAAACAGAAGCAGTTCTCTCTTTTTTTGGAATCTAAGTATGAGATCTTTTTCAATGAATCCCACTGGTCTACACTTGATGGAGTTAGTTCCTTCTTCAGAGAAAGAGGAACTGAGCTGGACCAAGCTGCAAACTTTCTTAGAAAGAACAAAAGAACTTGTGTAATATGCGTCTCCGAACTTTGCAACTTAACGTGTTATCGCACACAAGATGCAAAGGAAGTGCTTGAAGATAACGATTACATCAAAAGGCGATATACGTTTTAAGGTCATCAATTGAGATTTGGTGATGTATGGTACGATAAATGAAAAGTAGCATTTGAGAATCTTTTTATACCTAGAGTTTGGAATAGATATAAAACAAGGTTCCAGTATTCGAGTATTTGAGGGGCTGCCACAAAGAAGAGGGGGTCACGTTATTCACCAAAGCACCAGAAGGAAGGGCGAGAAACAATGGTTGGAAACTGTGAAGTATTCTGTGAAGCCAGATAGATAAATCTCCACCAAGGGTGGAGATAAAATCCATTTTATTCTTTCCTGAGTAGGTCACTTGGGGAATTCCAAATCAAATGGCCAGGAACAAAAGTTTTCCAGCATTCTTATGCTCATGCTTGCAAAAAAAAAAAAAGCATCGCATGATCTTAGAGGTTATCAAAGCAAACACATCTCCCTAGCTGGCATTTTTTTAATCAGCAAAGCAAGCATTATTATTTTTTTGAGATCTGGTATATCTCACAAAGGCAGGAAAAGCAAACTTAGATCAGTCACATCTGTCATCTATCAACTGCCTGTGTTTCCTGTAGCATCACAACTGTGGCACCTTAAATGTTAAGGCAACAAGATAACTCTAGGAGCCCAATCTATCACTTTAGCTTTGTACGTGAACATTTTTTCTCGGAAGGCGCACGGAAGGCCATTCAAAATACTAAAATGGCTGAAAAGAATGAAATGGCTGAATATTGGCCTATCAGGGCCATGGCCCAGTTGAAGCTTCCAAGTACTCTTCAAGGGCAGTCCCATGTAAAGGGCATTGTAGTAGTCCAGCCTGGAGGTCCTGTGGGCATGAGTGACCATAAGCAGAGCCTCCTGGTCCAAGAATACATGCAACAGGTACACAGCCTTAAGCTGTGCAAGGACGTTCCTAGCCTACAAGTAGATAGGTGTATGGATATAGGCCCTCCCAGGAGGCAAGTAAAAGAGACAGGTGTGGGGGTCTTGCGTCAAGGTGGGAGTGGTAATAAGTATGGGCTCCAGTCAGTGCTGAGAGCTAGTACTAAGGTGCTTCAGGAGTATCCTGTTATGTTTCCTGTAGCACCCACAGATGGTCTCTTGAAGATCAGAGCAACCTGATAGCTTTATGAGCCTAATTATATCACTTTAGCTTTGTATTCTGTACCTTTTCCTCAGAAGGAGTGGGGAAAGTCATTCAAAATATTAAAACGGCTGAAAAGTACAAAAACAGCTACACTATGCCTCATCGGTTTCATGGTGCAGGACCCACTCAGATTTTGAAGAAGCTGCTTCAACTGAACCAGTGGAATTCCAGCCTCAAGAGACACCCAGGCAGAAATCACCAGAGGCTGATCAAAAACAGGCACCATCAGAACAACTGTAGCAGTCAGATGGTGAAATATGTCCTCCAAGCCCTTGGAGTCAGGGAGTAGAGTTGGAGAGAAGGGCAAAGAGATTCAGTGAGGCTCTGTTGAAGGAAAAGTCTTCATCATGGTTCAGTCCAAGCCGGGAATAAACAACATGGCAACTGCTTTAGAAAGAAGGTTGCAGTTTATTGAAGATGAGAGCCAGACAGAAAGATGGCTCTGGAAGAAAAGAGTGAGAGCACATGTAGGGAGTGGGTTTTTATACCCTCTGGAGCCTTTTGTTTGGAGTTGTTCCTGTGGCATGAACTTTGACCTGAATCTGATTGTACCCTTGGTATCTGTGCGTTAATCCTATTATGTCCTGTCTTAGAGTTTGGGTGGGGTATGTAGATTTTAGGTTTCTTTGATTTCTTAACCTTCTAGCTGGAGGGCTCCAACCTTCCGGGATTATTTACATCTGCATTTTTACAGAGCTGGTTTCTGCTTGGGGGAGGGAGACTTGGGGCTATTAAGAAAAAACTGGGCATGCTTTTCTGCCTCTTTAAGATCCTTTGAGGAAATATAATATTTTGCCCTTTTAATAGTTCCTTCTCTGGGGGCCTGACTTCCAGCAGCTCCTTACCAAACAAGGGAGTAACTCTATCTGCACTCTGATTAAAGAGGAAGTCCTGACTCCTGTTTCTCTGTTGGAAAATACCTCAAAACTGTGAATTTGTTTCTTAAACTTGAGTACAGCTTCAAGAATAACCCCAAAATATACTTTATTCACATTCCAGAGTCCTCGCTTTATAATAATAATAATAATAATAATAATAATAATAATAATAATAATAATAATAATAATAATAATAATAATAATAATGATGATGATGATGATGATGATGATGATGATGATGATGATGATGATGATGATGATGATAAAGTTGGAAGGGACCTCGGAGGTCATCTAGTCCAATCTCCTGCTGAGGCAGGAAACCCTATACCATTTCGGACAAATGGCTGTCCAGTTTCTTCTTAAAAACTTCCAGTGTTGGCGCATTCACCGCTTCTGGAGGCAGGTTGTTCCACTGGTTAATTGTTCTAACTGTCAGGAAGTTTCTCCTTAGTTCTAGGTTGCTTCTCTCCTTGATTAGTTTCCAACCGTTGCTTCTTGTCCTGCCTTCAGGCGCTTTGGAGAATAGCTTGACTCCCTCTTCTTTGTGGCAGCCCCTAAGATATTGGAACAACAAATTCTTGAGCAGAGGAAATTCCTGAGAGATATCAGATTGGGATCCTTGAAAAGCCAGGATTGTTTGTTTGTTATCCTAGGTTTATTTGCTTGCTTTGTTTTGATCAGAACAAACACAAGGGGGAAAACCTATCTTCATATCTTGTGTCTAAAGCTCTTCTTCTCTGGAATAAGATATTCAGTTCCAATGGATACAGGGTTGAAGGAATCAATATTACAATGGAGAGCTGACAGAAACACAGGACAAGATTCTCTCCTTAGGTATCCATGATGACAGGTGAGGCAGGAGGAGAAGTGACAAAGTGTGCATTTTTGTGGCACAGTGGAATCCTTGTGACTTGCACACTTGAATAGGACATAGGGAGGAAGTAAGATGTCCAGGGTTTTACTGTTACATATAAATGCATTTTTGTCCTCCTCTCTTTTTCAGGGCTTTTGATGAACCTCTATGAATATATACAGAGAAAGAGTACAGAGAAGAGCAACAAAGATGATCAAGGGACTGGAGGCTAAAACATATCAAGAACGGTTGCTGGAATTGGGTATGTCTAGTTTAACGAAGAGAAGGACCAGGGGGGACATGATAGCAGTGTTCCAATATCTCAGGGGCTGCCCCAAAGAAGAGGGAGTTAAGCTATTCTCCAAGGCGCCTGAAGGCAGGACAAGAAGCAACGGATGGAAACTAATCAAGGAGAGAAGCAACCTAGAACTAAGGAGAAATTTCCTGACAGTTAGAACAATTAACCAGTGGAACAACCTGCCTCCAGAAGCGGTGAATGCTCCAACACTGGAGGTTTTTAAGAAGAGACTGGACAGCCATTTGTCTGAAATGGTATAGGGTTTCCTGCCTGGACTAGAAGACCTCCAAGGTCCCTTCCAACTCTATATTATTATTATTATCATCATCATCATCATCATCATCATCATCATCATCATCATCATCATCACCACCATCATCATCATCATCATCATCATCATCATTATCATCATTATCATCATTAACAACAATAATAATGATGATGATGGTGATGATGATGATGATGTTGATGATGATAATGATAATCTTTTCTACCTTCTGCCCATGAATCCTTTGATTATAGGATTCCATGATTTTATGGGATTCAGGTAGCCTGGGAGCAATTCACAGCAAGTCAGAACTTTATAAATATACACACATATATTGATGGAAATGGGAAAAATAAAATCTATTGCTAGAACACTATGGGGACTTTTTCATGGACTTTCCCAGTCTTAAAAGTCATATAGTATGCAACCCCACAGCTTCAGTCTTCAAAAGTTCATTCATATCGTCCTTTAGGCAAAGGAAAAGCCATCATAAGTATCTAGAATAATAGAGTTGGAAGGGACTTTGGAAGTCTTCTAGTCCAACCCCCTGTTCAGGCAGGAACCCTATACCATTTCAAACAAATGGCTGTCCAATCTTTTCTTGAAAACTTCCAGTGTTGGAGCATTCACAACTTCCGGAGGCAAGTTGTTCCACTGGTTAATTGTTCTGTCAGGAAATTTCTCCTTAGTTCTAGGTTGCTTCTCTCCTTGATTAGAATGAATAGAATAGAGCTGGGACAGACCTTGGAGGTGTTCTAGTCCAGTCCCCTGCTCAAGCAGGAGAACTTATACCATCTCAGGCAAGTGACTGTCTAGCCTCTTCTTAAAAATCTCCAGTGATGGAGCGCCCACGATTTCTGGAGGCAGGCTGTTCCACTGGTTAACTGTCCTCACTGTCAGGAAGTTTCTCCTTAATTAAGGTACTTCCTCGGTGCTCCAGGATTTGTGGAAGATGTGGTGCAGTGGTTCTGAGATAATATCTACCAGCTCTTTCAGAACTCTGAGATGTAATCTGTCGGGTCCTGGTGATTTATATTCATCAAGGTTGGATAGGTGTTCTCTTACCATTTTCTTGCTTATTTTAATTTTTGTTTCTAGTTTGTCTTTTGTAGTGGTTTTTTTGGTATGTTGGACTATAGTTTCTTTTTGTGTGAAGACTGATGCAAAGTATGAGTTAAGCAGTTCTGCTTTCTCCCTGTTGACTGTAATTTCCTTGCCATCTCCTCTCTTTAGTAGCCTACAGTTTCCTTGACTTTTTTCTTGTTGTTAATATGCTGGAAGAAACTTTTTTTTTATTATCCTTGATTTCTGTTGCAAGTCTTTGTTCGTTCTGAGCCTTTGCTTTCCTGACTTCATTTTTGCATGTTCTGGCTATCTGCTGGTAATAGGCCTTAGTTATATGCCCCTCTTTCCATTTTTTGTATTTGTCCTTTTTTGTCTTTCAGTTTGTCAGAGAGATCTTTGTGCAGCCATGCTGGTTGCTTTTTGAATTTCTTGTTTTTTTCTTCTTTAGTGGTATTGTGCTGGTATGGGCTTTTATGATCGCATTTTTCAGAGTTTTCCACGTTTCTTGGGTTGTTCCCCTTTAGGATTTTTATCCATGGGATCTTTCCTAGGTTCTCTCTGAGTTTGTAGAGGGATCAAAGAGGCCATCTATGTCAAAACTGAACAGCCCTCTCTGTTCAGGGGGAGGGATACAACATCATCTATTTCCAGTCTACCACACAGTCCTTTCAGCAATTCCAAGAAGGCTGCATACCCATTTGTACTACTCAGGTGACCCTGACAACACAAGTAAACCTCCATCTGGCTGCAACGACTCTCTAAAAGAATGCAAATGACTGGCTGTCTTTAAGGAGTATAAATCCTTCCATTCCCCATTCCATTCTTTAAGGAGTATAAATCCTTCCATTCCCCATCATCCAGTCAGAGCTGAAGAAGCTTCTTGGATGAGAAGCGATACGTCTTCAAAGAAAAAAAAGAAAGTCCAGTTACCTCCTGAAAAAAGCACCTTTGGGACAACCAGAACCTGGATGACTGAGAATCTCCATAGACATATTCAACAGCACTCATTTGCGTGGGTCCCCTGCACAAATGACGCACTGGGTGACAATGAATTTGAAATTGAAATATTCCACCACTATTACCATATAAGGAGGGGGAAAACTCCCTGGAGTTATCAAGTGTTTTTGTCTGTTACCAAATTGGGATTTTGGTGGAAATGACAGAAAGTGAAGATGAGATCTCTCTCTCTCTCTTTTTTTTTTTTTTTTGTAAAGTAAAGGTTTTCCCTTCAGGAGCTCATGGGGGGGTTAGATTTTTCTTGCAAATGACTTACCACATTATAAGCAACTTTTCCATCATCTGCATCTTGAACTTGGTTACGTTATTTGGAGGAAATCACCTAAATATGAGCCAGCCGTGTGCTGCAGCTGCCAAAAAGGCCAACACAGTGCTAGGCTGCATTAACAGAGGGATAGAATCAAGATCACATGGAGTGTTAATACCACTTTACAATGCCTTGGTAAGGCCACACTTGGAATCCTGCATCCAGTTTTGGTCAACACAATGTAAAAAAGATGTTGAGACTCTAGAAAGAGTGCAGAGAAGAGCAACAAAGATAGTTAGGGGACTGGAGGCTAAAACATATAAGGAAAGGCTGCTGGAATTGGGTATGTCTAGTTTAATGAAGAGAAGGACGAGGGGCGACACGATAGCAGTCTTCCAATATCTCAGGGGCTGCCCCAAAGAAGAGGGAGTCAAGCTATTCTCCAAGGTGCCTGAAGGCAGGACAAGAAGCAATGGGTGGAAACTAAGCAAGGAGAGAAGCAACCTAGAACTAAGGAGAAACTTCCTGACAGTTAGAACAATTAACCAGTGGAACAACCTGCCTCCAGAAGCAGTGAATGCTCCAACACTGGAAGTTTTCAAGAAGAGACTGGACAGCCATTTGTCTGAAATGGTATAGGGTTTCCTGCCTAAGCAGGGGGTTGGACTAGATGACCTCCAAGGTCTCTTCCAACTTTAATATTATTATTATTATTAAAATTCCTTGGCTGAGGTAAACAGTCAAAAGAATGAGCCAGGTGGGAGGTTGAATAGGGGAGTATTTAATTTTAATTTCTGATAACTGAATCCAGTATTGGGCTGTGTAAAAAGGCCTCGAAAAAGAGTAGACACAAAGCCACACAATCTTCAGAACAACCAGGCCTGGATCGAAACAAAACGCATAATAGAATGTTTCATTGTGTTTACGAAATAGAATAAGAGTATATTTAAGTAAGTAATATGTGCATTTTAGATATTATAATCTTTATGAAGTGAGACAAAGGAAATCTGGGTTACCCGAAACTTAAATACTATGGATATTAAAGGTTAAATTGGAGTATTGTGATTAAAAACTAAAAATTAGGTAAAACGTAATAACAGGATATGGATTGTTTATGAAGATCTATAATAATAATAATAAAGTTGGAAGGGATCTTGGAGGTCATCTAGTCCAACCCTCTGCTCAGGCAGGAAACCCTATACCAGTGATGGCGAACCTTTTAGAGACTGAGTGCCCAAACTGCAACCCAAAACCCACATGCATCGTCGGGTGCCGGGTGGGCGTGGCCCATTGGGTGGGTGTGGCCCATTAAGTGGGCGTGGCTGCGGGTGGGACTAGACTGGGTGGGACTAAAAGGTTCAATCAATCAATTCCAACTTTGCAAGATCTTTTTTTTTCCCGCCAGAAGTTGAAATTGATTGATTGATTTAACCTTTTTTTTTTTTGCACATGGCGGTGGAGGCCTAAAGCGAAAAGATTTTATAAAACCCAGCTGAAGGCCTAGGACTGGGGCGACGGCGCATGTGCCCACAGAGAGGACTCTGAGTGCCGCCTCTGGCACCCGGGCCATAGGTTCGCCACCACTGCCCTATACCATTTCAGACAAATGGCTGGAAAACATTCAGACAAATGGCTTATACATATTAAGATATGTATAAGCAAAAAAATGTATTGATAAATGTGATAATGAAGTTTTCACTGAGTTTGATACAATTAGAAATTTACTAGTTTAAATACGATATAGCAAATGTTAAGGGAAACAGAGAAGAAATATTTGATGATGCAACCTGAGTTATGTACTAAAGATTTTGTTATTGAACTATTGATTAACCCAATCACCACGTTGCCTTCCAAATATTCAAATGTAAAACTGGAAAACCAATAAAATATTATATATATAAAAAAGAATGTTTCGTTGTGAAATATTCCAGAAAACTGTGAAGTAAAGATACTAGGAGTTGAAGTCCTAGTGTCCTTTCACAATTACATTTATGAAGCTCGTGAGCCATCTGCTGGCCAACTTGTGCTATAGTTTTTAAATCGTATTTATGTCACAAAGAACAAACACACGGAATTTTTATATTGTCTACTCAACCTTTACAATGGGCTATACACCTGTTTGGTAGAGTAAATCCTTGGAGAAACATCCATTCTTGACTCCAGAAAATTTCTCCTTAGTTGTACGTTGCTTCTCTCCTTGATTAGTTTCCATCTATTGTTTCTTTTTCTGCCTTCAGGTGCTTTGGAAAATAAGTTGTGACCCCCTCTTCTTTGTGGCAATCTGTCAAATACTGGAACACCGCTATCGTGTCACCCCTAGTCCATTTCTCTAGATTATCCATATCCAGTTCCTGCAACTGTTCTTCATATGTTTTAGCCTCCCGTCCCTTAATTATCTTTCTTGCTCTTTTCAGAATTTTTTCCAGAGTCTCAACATCTTGTTTTCCTTTTGTTCCAGGGGGAGATTGACAATTATTCATTTTCCAAATTTATTTATTTATTTATTTATTGTTCCAATTTATATCCCGCCCTTCTCCCGAAGGACTCAGGGCGGCTCACAACATTATTAAAACAAAGAAAGACCCACACACCCCACCGAATAAAACCAAATTAAAACCAAAATTTTTGTGTTGTGATAATTAAAATTTCTAAAAAACCCAGTTTAAAAATCCTCCCTAGGCCAGGCCCGCTTGTTGGAAAAGCCATGTCT
>NW_015387307.1:611516-622769 GCF_001527695.2 Protobothrops mucrosquamatus | reverse complement strand
GAGCACCCACAAGCTTGTAAATAGCGTGTGCGTGCTCCCCTAACTTGATATGGTCCTCTGCTCCCGCCATATCTGCCCCTCCCACTGACCGTACTAATTCCTCCCTCCTCCTTCAACCCCCCACCCTCCCCCCCACCCTTTCTACACCGCAACCCCCAGACATGGCTGGTCCTGACCTAAGGGGAACCTCCCCCCCCCTCCCACCCACCCTGGATCCCCCTAAAAATTTGTTAAAACACCCCTGTAAAAAAGTTCTCAGATTGGCCAATTTAGCTAATTTTTTGTCTGTAGCTGCTGTAGTTGGGTCAAGTCCAAGGCCGTCATGGAAGCCAAGAACTCCTGAGCCGCCGCCGACGTCACACGCCAAGCCTAAAATATTTTCTGTTACTATCCTAGGTCAACGTTGGAGAAATGTTGATAATGGATGTGGTTTGCTTATGGAGAAGTGTTAGAAGTAAGTCTTCATCCTGGTTCATCCAAGCCGGGAATAAATAAGCAAACAGAGGAGAAGCAAGAGAGAGAGCACATGGGTAGAAGGGCTTTTATACCCCCCTCCAGCCCTGCTTGGAATAGTTTCCTGTTCCTGTGGCATGAACTTTGAGACTATTTCTGAGTGTTTTTCTAGGCTTTGATATCTTTGGTTTAATCCCATTATCATATCCTGCTTCCCAGGTGATGGGGCTAATGACTCTTAAGAGCTTCTTTTGTCTTGAGATCCCTGGCTCCAAACTTCCTGATGGTTCCACATCTGCATAGCTACTGCTTTGGGCAAAGAGATGAGGCCAGGTTTGGTTTCTGCTTTTCAAAAAAATGCTTTTAAAAAATCCTTTTGGTGAACAATATCTTTCTTTCTGCCTTTTTAATATTTCCTTCTCTGGGCTAACTTCCCACAGAAGCTACACAACTTGTTTAATGTGTGAAGGTGTGCCTGACTTTAGGAAGAATGTCACTAATGTTATAGATGAAAGAAAGGAAGCCAGCATGAATACAAAATTGGAAAGTTTGGTTTGCCTGGCAAAACCTTCAGCTGCACTCTTGAGGTGACGATGAACAGAAACTGGATAATGCGACTTAATGCCAGACGGAGGGCATGCAGAGATGTTTGATCTTCAGCAGTTTACTGAATAATGTATGAAGATGAGAAATACAATTCATTGTATTTAGAAAAAGTGTAATGACAAAGTCAGTGGCCTTGAATTACGGGATTTTCGCAAAGTGTTGTTGCTGAATGAGATAAGAGCTGTATGTGATGAAAGAAACGCAGGAATGGGAATAAATGAAATGTTTAGTAAGTGACACGGCATTGAGCAGGGAGTAGGACAAGAATATCTAGTGATTTCTTAACTGTTTAATTCCGCTAGGGATAAATGTATAAAGAATTCTTGTATTGATGATAAAGGTCCCGTAGTTAAAGATGGTTTGGTCACCACAATATAAAAAAAAAAATGTTGAGACTCTAGAAAGAGTGCAGAGAAGAGCAGCAAAGATGATCAGGGGGCTGGAGGCTAAAACATATCAAGAACGATTGCAGGAACTGGGTATGTCTAATCTAGTGAAAAGAAGGACTAGGGGTGACATGATAGCAGTGTTCCAATATTTGAGGGCTGCCACAAGGAAGAGGGAGTCAATCTATTCTCCAGAGCTGCTGAAGAAGCAATGGATGTAAACTAAGCAAGGAGAGAAGCAACCTAGAACTGAGAAATTTCCTGACAGAATAATTAATCAGTGGAACGACTTGCCTCCAGAGGTTCTGGATGCTCCAACACTGAAAGTCTTTAAGAAGAGACTGGACAACCATTTGTCTAAAATGGTATATAGGGTTTCCTGCCTGAGCAGGGGCTTGGACTAGAGGATCTCCAAGGTCCCTTCCAACTCTGTTATTCTGTTAAGATGTGAATATATGTAATAATAATAATAATAATAATAATAATAATAATAATAATAATAATAATAATAATAATAATAATAATAATAATAATAATAATAATAATAAGAAGAAGAAGAAGAAGAAGAAGAAGAAGAAGAAGAAGAAGAAGAAGTAGTAGTAGTAGTAGTAGTAGTAGTAGTAGTAGTAGTAGTAGTAGTTGGAAGGGACCTTGGAGGTCATCTAGTCCAACCCCCTGCTCAGGCAGAAAACCCTATACCATTTCAGACAAATGGCTGTCCAGTCTCTTCTTAAAAACTTCCAGTGTTGGAGCATTCACCGCTTCTGGAGGCAGGTTGTTCCACTGGTTAATTGTTCTAACTGTCAGGAAGTTTCTCCTTAGTTCTAGGTTGCTTCTCTCCTTGATTAGTTTCCATCTGTTGCTTCTTGTCCTGCCTTCAGATGCCTTGGAAAATAGCTTGACTCCCTCTTCTTTGTGGCAGCCCCTGAGATATTGGAATACTGCTATCATGTCCCCCCTCGTCCTTCTCTTCATTAAACTAGACATACCCAATTCCAGCAGCCTTTCCTTATATGGTTTAGCCTCCAGTCCCCTAATCACCTTTGTTGCTCTTCTCTGTACTCTTTCTAGAGTCTCAACATCTTTTTTACATTGTGGTGACCAAAGTATTCCAAGTGTGGCCTTACTAAGGCACTGTAAAGTGGTATTAATACTTCACGAGATCTTGATTCTATCCCTCTGTTAATGCAGCCCAGCACTGTGTTGGCTTTTTTGGCAGCTGCAGCACACTGCTGGCTCCTATTTAAGTGATTGTCCACTAGGACTCCGAGATCCCTCTCACAGTTACTACTATTGAGCAGGGTGCCCCCTATACTATACCTGTGCATTTGGTTTTTCTTGCCTAAATGTAGAACCTTACTTTTTTCACCATTGAATTTCATTTTGTTAGATAGCGCCCAGTGTTCAAGTCTGTCCAGGTCCTCCTGTATCTTAAGCCTGTCTTCTGGAGTGTTGGCTATTCCTGCCAGCTTGGTGTCATCCACAAATTTGATGAGTTCCCCATCTATCCCCTTGTCCAAATCGTTGATGAAGATGTTGAAGAGCACTGGGCCCAGAACAGAGCCTTGGGGCACCCCACTACACGCTTCCCTCCATGTAGATGCGGTTCCATTGAGGACCACACACTGAGTATGGCCGGTCAGCCAGCTATGGATCCATCTGGTGGTGATGTGTACTTTGTATGGCAATGATACTGTATAGCTGAGTGAAAACACCAACTGTTGGTAGGAAACACCAGATAGATAACATGCTGCATCAAGGGAGAAGCTTCTAATGTTCATGTATCAAAGGCCAAGGCAGCTGTGTTTGACAGGGAAAGCTGAGTGAATCACAGTTGAAAGAAGTCAACTAATTAGTATTCCATACCAGAATGCTGAGAAAGTAGATGGAGGGATGTTAATACATATAAATTCTGGTAGGAGAAAGAGCAGGTGGCATGTGGATTGTTATGGGGAATGATTGATTTGGCAGTGTCTGCACCTGCCCTATGGAACAGCATCCATGGGAGATTAAGAGGTCCCAACCCTCTTAGACGTTTGCAAGGCATTGAAGACCTGGATGTTCCTCCGAGTATTTGGGTCAGGGAAGAGGTGACTTATTCTCCAAAGCACCTGAAGGCAGGACAAGAAACAACAGATGGAAACTAATCAAGGAGAGAAGCAACCTAGAAGTAAGGAGAAATTTCCTGACAGAATAATTAACCAGTGGAACAACTTGCCTCCAAAGGTTGTGGGTGCTCCATCAATGGAGGTTTTTAAGAGGACATTGGACAACCATTTATCTGAAATGGTATAGACCTACAATGTCCCTTCCAACTCTATCATTCTGTTTTATTCTGCTAGTATGGATGTAATTATCTATTCTCAGCACCAAGGATGTTTGAGTGGTTTGTTTGTAAGCCACCAAGAGTCACTTGTGTGAGATGGGCAGAAATGTAAATGACATAAACAAATAAAAGTGAAAATGGTATAGGGTTTCCTCCCTGAGCAGGAGGTTGGACTAGATGACCTCCAAGGTCCCTTCCAACTTTATTATTATTATTATTATTATTATTATTATTATTAGTAGTAGTAGTAGTAGTAGTAGTAGTAGTAGTAGTAGCAGTATAAAATATGCTTCTGCTCCCTTTGTATATGGAAATGTGAGTTGGTGTCAGAAGACATGTAAAATTGAACGAGGAGAAAAGATAATAAAAAGTAGGCAGTAAAGCACAATTATTTACCTAGGCCTTGGGGTAGAATGGATGGGGCTCTCCATTTATAATGCTTCGTATTTGCCTTGTTGTTGGACTGCCTTCTTGTGATTATTTTGCAGTTCTTTTTATACTTCTTTGCTTAGTCTTTTGTAGAAGATTAGAACCCACAGATATGTGGTGATGTCAAGTCCAAAATCAAGAAGGGCACGTGGTGAGTCTTCCAAGCTGAGATCTTTATTGTTTCACACCCATAGACCAAATCTTACCAGACTGAGGACTCTACCATCTGCATCTACAAGTCCATATCTATCTATAGAAGATCTTATCTTCTGTGTGAACTATTAGAGAGGGAATGTCTTCATACTTTTCCTCCCACACATCCTATCTGGATTGAGTTGCCTCTTAGTCCTCTGAAATTTTCCCTGTTCCCTGTTGAAGCGCCACTTATGAGCCAAGCTTTGATCACAACATCATGGTTGCCATCTTCACATTTTTTATTACATACCAGGGACACCCTTACATGGTAGTTGAAATCTTCTACCCTTGAGATAGAAGCCTTGGGTGATCTCAGAAGCTAAACCATGCCAATCTTGGTTAAAACTCGCATGGGGGCTCTCCAGAAAACCCAGGACTTTAGATGTTGACCTTTGAGAAGTTGAAAAGATTTCAGGAGGTGGTGATGGCAAACTACCTTCCTGTTGTTGCCAAGAAAATTACATGGGAAATTACGTTGTCAGTGAAATCACCAACTTCACGCTCAATTCTAAGGAGACTTCATTCTGGCTCCCCTTTTGGTGCTTGAGGAACATCTCTTAAAATAATAGGGTACAATTATAACAATATACTTTTTAATTACAGAAATGAGTATCCCAGCAGCTCGTGGTGTCCTTTCTTTAAAGAAAAATCCATTTGCATTTAAATATAACCATACCCAGGACAGTTCGGTACTAGAGAACAGTTGACTCTGGAGATTTGCAGACTAGCAAATGAGAAGAAAATGGGGAAAATTCAAGGGACCGCTAATAGCAGGGATTAGTGCATCTCACTGAAAAGGCCTATATTTTACTGGAGGAAATAAAATGAAACCCTGTGGATATCTTCATTGGAAGAACAAAGCCCCAACTTTATACTAGGGGAAAAATCCACGTTGCTTAATAGCAACGCTTCCATTTCAACAGAGTCAAAGCTTTTATTAGACAATGCTAGGGGTTTAGTCCATATTTTGCCTAGCCCAGTGGGGATGCTTCTGTCCTGATTCTCCATGATCTCTCAGCAGCTTTCATTGCAATCGGTCATGGCATCCTTCTGCATCCCCTATGGGGATTAGGGATGGAGGGCAGGGTGATCTGGGAAAAACCAAATGTACAGGTATAGTATAGGGGGTACCTTGCTCAATAGTAGTAATTGTGAGAGGGATCTTGGAGTCCTAATGGACAATCACTTAAATATGAGCCAGCAGTGTGCTGCAGTTGCCAAAAAAGCCAACACAATGCTAGGCTGCATTAACAGAGGGATAGAATCAAGATCACGTGAAGTGTTAATACCACTTTACAATGGCTTGGTAAGGCCATACTTGGAATACTGCATCCAGTTTTGGTCACCACGATGTAAAAAAGATGTTGGGACTCTAGAAAGAGTGCAGAGAAGAGCAACAAAGATGATTAGAGGACTGGAGGCTAAAACATATAAGGAACGGTTGCTGGAATTGGGTATGTCTAGTTTAATGAAGAGAATATTCTATTAATATTAATATTCTATTCTATTCCTTTCCCTTTACAACTTTCTATATACTCAACTGTTTATATGTTAGTTGAAAGTTTTCTTCCAAGTTATACCTTGTTGTTTTCCAATTATTTTGGTTGCCTCCTGAAAAAGCACCTTTGGGATATTATTTTGGTTCCTTTTGTTTTGAATATTTGCCCTGTCCAGAGTGTTACACCATTGGGCAACTCTCTAAATTCAACAAATAAATACTTTATATTATTTTAAAAGCCTGAATTGCCTGGGGAAACCTATGCAGTAGAAAACATTAAGGACATTTCTATTTAAAAAAACAGTTGCTATTTTTCAAGGAATGTGCATTATGAGCAACGGACATTAGGGAAACTGAGTAGGCTGAGAGACCAGGCAAAGTGATTAACAATGCAGGGTCTAAATTAGCAGAGGTATTTGTGCTTGAAATCAAGGAACAAAGTTGTATTGCACTGCAGTTCTGAATCAAGGTATTATTGGGCAGAAGGGACCAATCAAAGAGAAAGATCAAGAGTTCCAAAGTAACTATTATAGGTTGAACTCAAAGAACTTGTAAGTCTGAGCTCTTACCAGGGATTGTTCTGTGCTATATCTTAAATCCAAGAAGTTCTCACTATACCTTATTTAATTCCAATTTCAAGAGCCAGGCTGTTGTGAAGTAAGAGTCTATCAGCTGAATAGACCACCTTGCCTAAGAAAAAGAAAGAAATAATAGGATAGAGCTGGAAGGGACCTTGGAGGTCTTCTACTCCAGCCCCCTCCTCAAGCAGGAGAACCTATACAATCTCAGACAAGTGACTGTCTAGCCTCTTCTTAAAAATCTCTAGTGATGGAGCGCCCACGATTCCTGGAGGCAAGCTGTTCCACTGGTTAATTGTCCTCACTGTCAGGATGTTTCTCCTTAATTCTTGGTTGCTTCTCTCTTTGATCAGTTTCCAACCGTTGTTTCTCATCCTTCCCTCTGGTGCTTTGTGGCCCCCTCTACCTTGTGGCAGCCCCTCAGATACTGGAACACTGCTATCATGTCTCCCCTATTTCTTTTTTTCTTTAGACTAGCCAATCCCAAGTCCCGCAGCTGTTCTTCGTATGTTTTAGTCTCCAGGCCTTGGATCATCTTAGTTGCTCTTCTTTGAATTTTTTCCAAACTCTCAACATCTTTTTTGTGATATGGTGACCAAAATTGGCTGCAGTATTCCAGGTGTGGTCTTACTAGGGCTTTATAAAGTGGTACGAATACTTCACGTGATCTTGATTCTGTGCCTCTGTTTATACAACCCAGAATTGTATTGGCTTTTTTGGCTGCTGCTGCACACTGCTGGCTCACGGTAAAGTGATCGTACGCTAGGACTCCAAGGTCCCTCTCACTGTTTTTCACCCAAGTCTCGCCCAGTGGCCTTCTAGATTCAGGAAGGGGTGCGCAATGGCTCAGTGGCTAAGATGCTGAGTTTGTCAGTAGGGTTCAAGACCTGAGTGCTGCATGATGGGATGAGCTCCCATTACTTGTCTCAGCTCCTGCCCAGCTAGCAGTTCGAAAGCATGCAAATGCAAGTAGATAAATAAGCACCACTTCAGTGGGAAGCTAACAGCATTCCATGCCCCTTGGCATATAGTAATACTACTACTACTACTACTACTAGTAGTAGTAGTAGTAGTAGTAGTAGTAGTAGTAGTAATAATAATAATAATAATAATAATAATAATAATTAATAAAAAAATAAAAAAATAAAAAAAAGTTGGAAGGGACCTTGGAGGTCATCGAGTCCAACCCCCTGCTCAGGCAGGAAACCCTATACCATTTCAGACAAATGGCTGTCCAATCTCTTCTTAAAAACTTCCAGTGTTGGAGCATTCATCGCTTCTGGAGGCAGGTTGTTCCACTGGTTAATTGTTCTAACTGTCAGGAAGTTTCTCCTCAGTTCTAGGTTGCTTCTCTCCTTGATTAGTTTCCATCCGTTGCTTCTTGTCCTGCCTTCAGGTACTTTGGAGAATAGCTTGACTCCCTCTTCTTTGTGGCAGCCCCTAAGATATTGGAACACTGCTATCATGTCCCCCCTCGTCCTTCTCTTCATTAAACTAAACATACCCAATTCCAGCAACCGTTCCTTATATGTTTTAGCCTCCAGTCCCCTAATCAGCTTTGTTGCTCTTCTCTGTACTCTTTCTAGAGTCCCAACATCTTTTACACATCGTGGTGACCAAAACTGGATGCAGGATTCCAAATGTGGTCTTACCAAGGCATTGTAAAGTGGTATCATGCTGGCCACAAGACCACCAGAGTGTGTTCAGACAATGCTGGCTCCCTGGGCTAAGAAACAGAGATGAGCATTGCCCCCCTAGAGCAGTGGCCCCCAACCTTTTGGGCACCAGGGACCAGTTCCGTGGAGACAGGTTTTTCCACGGGCCGGTGGGGGTGTGGTTTTGCATGCTGCCTGCATCCCATTTTGTTTTCACCCAGGTAAGCATAACCAGCCTTTCTATCTTTCCGTTGTAAGGATCCGGCAGGTTTTCGTACTTAAATAGGAGAATATATTCATCCTAACCGTTTTTCTAAGACTTACATAGCATGAAATTAATTACGCACGACTGAAATTGCTCGTGAAAAGGAAGGATGAAAGATGAGGAGGAATATTTCTTTTTTATCTTGTTTTCCGCAATGTTAATTTGAAACTCGTTATGACTTCAGTTACTTATAATTAAATGATTTCTTTTTTTAAAAAAATAGTCACTTCAGTTAATTCCCACAGAGCTGGTAAGTAGACGGAAGGACATATAATGGCATTTCTGCCTGTACTAGAGTAGTGAGAGTCAGAGATTTGGCTGATTATTTCAATTAGTGCATGGGAGGGAAACTTAGCCGTGCTTAAAACAAGCTCACAGGAGTCTATTGGCTGGTTTGTCATCACTGACAAGACACATGGAGATTCTATGCTTGTTGGGAGTTGTTTTTAAATCACAATTAATAATAATAATAATAATAACAACAACAACAAAAACAAAGTTGGAAGAGAACTTGGAAGTCATCTAGTCCAACCTCCTGTTCAGGCAGGAAACCCTACACCATTTCAGACAAATGGCTGTCCAGTCTCTTCTTAAAAACTTCCAGTGTTGGAGTATTCACCGCTTCTGGAGGCAGGTTGTTCCACTGGGTAATTGTTCTAATTGTCAGGAAGTTTCTCCTTAGTTCCAGGTTGCTTCTCTCTTTGATCAGTTTCCATCTGTTGCTTCTTGTCCTGCCTTCAGGCGCTTTGGAGAATAGCTTGACTCCCTCTTCTTTGTGGCAACCCCTGAGATACTGGAACACTGCTATCATGTCCCCCCTCGTCCTTCTCTTCATTAGACTAGACATACCCAATTCCAGCAACTGTTCCTTATATGTTTTAGCCTCCTGATCATCTTTGTTCTCTTCTCTGTACTCTTTCTAGAGTCCCAACATCTTTTATTCATCATGGTGACCAAAACTGGATGCAGTATTCTAAGTGTGGCCTTACCAAGGCATTGTAAAGTGGTATTGACACTTCACATGATTTTGATTCTATCCCTCTGTTAATGCAACCTAGTACTGTGTTGGCTTTTTTGGCAGCTGCAGCACACGGCTGGCTCAATTAGGAAAACTTTTGGTGACCAAGTCAGCTCTGAACACCTAAGAAGGGAACTGAGGGCTACATATAATTGACATGACATCTTTCACATGGATAAGGCTGAATTTAGGGAAGATAAATTTTCTTAACTTTGATATGCCCCTTTGGGCAATTCACAAATAAAATGCAGTCAGTGGGATGCATTTAAATGCTTGTCTTTCTTCTGTTTGGCCACAATGCCTAGGATTATGGGAACTGTTCTCCCCATACATTTAGAGAATGATTGAGAAATGTTAAAAGTAAGATCAATAAGTTACAACAGCACTGAAAAAAGTGATTTATGACTATTGTCACATCCCCGTGGTTACATGATCAAAATTCACGCGCTTGAGAACTGTCTTATATTTATGACAGTTTCAGTGTCCTGGGGGGGACATGTTGTGATTCCTTGCCAGCCAGTGGACCCGGTAGCTGAGTCTGAGGAGGGGCCTGGAGTGACATCAGAGTCAGAGGAAGGCTCTGAGGAGCTCCAAGACTTACAGTCTGATGAGGAGCCTGGCCCCTCTACTCGTGCTCAGGCTGAGACACAGCTGTGCTGGGAGTCTGAGTTGGACTGTGATGAATCACAGCTGGGAGATATCCAGGATGCACGAAAACGCCGGCAAGACAAGAGAGTAGGACAGAGGAATGCAATGGGGTGGCTCCAAAGGCAAAGGAGAAGGCATTAAGAAGCCACACCTTGGCTGCATAATAAAAGGGAAGGCGTGGGAGGTGCTGTTTGCTGAAGGCAATCATTTATGTTGAGGATTGAATTTCTGTGGACTGTGTTTGTTTGCCTTGGACATTGACTCAGGTCTATGAATAATAAAGGGTTGTTTTTTTCCTGCAGTTCCAGCCTGCTTGTTGGAAGAGGGGTTTCTCCTTGTGAGCTTAACAAGGACTCACGTAGGCTGGAACAGAACAGGTCATGTGATCATCTTTTAAGACCTTCTGTCAAGCAAAGTCAACGGGGAAGCCAGATTCACTGAACAATCATGTAACTAATTTAATCAATGCAGTGATTCACTTAACAACTGTCTCACAGTTACAGACATTTTGGGCTCAGTTATGGTGGTAAGTCGGGGATTACCTGTATTGTCCTTCAGGTTGTTAAGTTTTCAACATTAAAGTCTTACTTATTTTATTTATTTATTTATTTATTTATTTTAAAAATGCATAGGCCACCCATCTTATCCATACCGCTTGGTTGTTTTGCTACCAGATAGACAGGCAATCAATTCTGCAGTGCAGAAATGGATAATACTTGCTCTAGTACTTTAATACATATACATACACACAAACACACATATATATGCACACGCACTACACACATATATATAAATATGTACATACACACATACATATATATATACAGTATGTGTATGTCTATCGAAATGGGACAACTCACTAAGGCCAACCTACCATGGGCAACTCACCGAAGGACAATTCAACAAATACAAAAGTTAAATTAATTTCAAAAGAACCACGGTCAAGAATAATAAAATAAAGAAAGGGAACCCAGAAATACAAGAGTTACAATAATTTTGACCAGCACATGGTCACCAATAATAAAAGTAACTGAATGAAATGATTAATACAGTGTTGAATTTTCCATGGCAAGTTCTCCTAGACCCTTTGTGTTTGTGTGTGTGTTTGTGTGTGTGTGTGTGTGTGTGTGTGGAGAGAGAGAGAGAGAGAGAGAGAGAGAGAGAGAGAGAGAGAGAGAGAGAGAGAGAGAGAGAGA
>NW_015387307.1:599667-611261 GCF_001527695.2 Protobothrops mucrosquamatus | reverse complement strand
CTCTCTCTCTCTCTCTCTCTCTCTCTCTCTCTCTCTCTCTCTCTCTCTCTCTCTCTCTCTCTCTCTCTCTCTCTCTCTCTCTCTCTCTCTCTCTCTCTCTCTCTCTCTCTCTCTCTCTCTCTCTCTCTCTCTCTCTCTCTCTCTCTCTCTCTCTCTCTCTCTCTCTCTCTCTCTCTCTCTCTCTCTCTCTCTCTGTATGTGTCTGTGTGTGTGTATGTATAGCCAGACCAGGAATGGAAATATGGGAAGGTACAACAGCAGGGAACTCTCCAATGGAAAGATCTAGTATCCTGCATATGATTTTGCATTCTAATACCTTTATCAATACCCTGGAATTTTAAAGACATGCCTGTGTGTGAATAACAAAAATTAGTGGTATTCTTTGCTGGGTAAGATGTTTAAAGACTTGATCCTGTCAATTTTCATTAACAGAGAGGGCAGGAGGGTATTGTTTTTTGAGGACAATATATTTTTAACCAAACATTTTTATTGCATTAACTCCCAATTTGTTTGACACTGATTTATTATCCATATTTTATTCTGCCTCACTGGTGCAGATATGAATACTTTTAGCATCCATAAACATATTTTTGAATGCTTTCTTGTAAGTGTGCCAATAGAACTGAAGTTTTCAAAGGAGAAATTTTGCAACAGGTTAAACCTCTGCTTTCTGGATGATAGTTTTTCAGACTGCATTCTGATTGACCTGATTAAGATTTGATTGAGATTTGTCTATCACAGGGGTGTCAAACTTGCAACGTGATATGTCACGACATACCATATGTCATTCCTGATTCTTTGGTGCCTGACTTATGTGTGTGCACTGGCTGCTCTACACGTTGCATTTATATAGTGTCTGGTTTTGTGTTACTTCATAACCGGCTATCAACACTCTTGTTTTTGTTGTTAGTTGCGAAGTTATGTCCGACCCATCGCGACCCCATGGACAACATTCCTCCAGGCCTTCCTGGATTCTACCATCTTCTGGAGTCCATTTAAGCTCATGCCTACTGCTTCAGTGACTCCATCCAGCCACCTCATTCTCTGTCGTCCCCTTCTTCTATTGCCCTCCATCTTTCCCAGCATCAGGCTCTTCTCCAGTGAGACCTTCCTTCTCATTAGGTGGCCAAAGTACTTGAGTTTCAACTTCAGGATCTGGCCTTCTAAAGAGCAGTCAGGGTTCATCTCCTCTAGGACTGACCGGTTTGATTGCCTTGCAGTCCAGGGGACTCGCAGGAGTCTTCTCCAGCACCATAGTTCAAAGGCCTCAATTCTTTGGGGCTCAGCCTTTCTTATGGTCCAACTTTCACAGCCCTACATTGCAACTGGGAAAACCATGGCCTTGACTATACGCACTTTTGTTGGCAGGGTGATGTCTCTGCTTTTTAGTATGCTGTCTAGATTTGCCATAGCTTTCCTCCCCAGGAGTAAGCGTCTTTTATAAATACAATGTGAAGAACAACCCAGTGCACACATTTTGAAGAGAGAGAGAAATCCTCTGAGGATGGGCTCCAGTACAAGCCCAAAAGCTTGGAAGAATAAACCTTTGGTCAGGATGACCAACTCAGATTGGATCCTGCAAAATTTTCCTTATTGGAGAAGGTAGGTGGAGAAAAAAATGCATGCTTTATTTTAAGCCACCAGTTGTTGAGCATAGTAGTCTACCAACTGTAGTAAATAAATATAAATTTAAATCCACATAATAGACTAGGTGCAAGTTTTGTAATGATTGTTGCAATGGAACAGGGTGATTTTTTTTTTGTCATCCTGTATAAACTCTGCAAGTCGGAAAAGTTAATTTTAGCCGGCAAAATTTATGCAGTTTTGCAGATATTTTCAAGGATGGAAGAAGCATGTTTCTTCCTGCCTCTTAGGAATAAATCATTTTTTTCCCTTGGTGGGTAAATAATTTTGATAAATGTTCAAAAATCAACACCATGCCTAAAAGGCCTGGACTACCAATAGAATACTATCAATATCATGACCACACATAAACACTTTTCTCTTGCTTTCGTACATTTTCTCACATCAAAGCTATTTTTAAATCCAGGGTTTACATGTGATTAAAAACCTATGTAATTAGTAACCAAGGCAACAGGGATAGTTTTCATAACAAGCCCCTCCTTTTTGAAGGGCAGCCCTTAAGAAAACTGCTAATGGCACATAGCATGCAATTTTAAATCAAAGTGCGAGAAAATGAGGGCAAGTTAATATTACCAAGGCAATTATGGAAGGCTGGTTGGGGAAGTTGGGAAATAAACTCTTCAGACCTTCTCTGTGCAGTTCAGTCTATTCTTATTTGAACAAAGGAGCCAATTAAACAAAGAATTCCAGTGCAAAATTTGTAAAGTGCAGGAATTTTTTTTATGAACATAGGAGAACAGTCTAATTTAGTTCAATGTATCTCAACATCAGCGACTTTAAGATGTGTGGCCTGCAACTCCCAGAATTCCACTCCTTTAAGATGTGTGGACTTCAACTCCCAGAATTCCATTCCTTTAAGATGTGTGGACCTCAACTCCCAGAATTCCACTCCTTTAAGTTGTGTGGCCTTCAATTCCCAGTACTCCTTTAAGATGTATGGATATCAATTCCCAGAATTCAACTCCTTTAAGTCGTGTGGCCTTCAATTCCCAGTACTCAACTCCTTTAAGATGTGTGGACTTCAATTCCCAGAATTCAATTCTTTTAAGATGTGTGGCCTGCAACTCCCAGAATTCCACTCCTTTAAGATGTGTGGACTTCAACTCCCAGAATTCCACTCCTTTAAGATGTGTGGCCTTCAATTCCCAGAATTCAATTCTTTTAAGATGTGTGGACCTCAACTCCCAATACTCAACTCCTTTAAGATGTGGACTTCAATTCCCAGAATTCAACTTACTTAAGACGTGTGGACTTCGACTCCAGAATGCTGACAGGGTAATATCAAGAGGGAGTTGAAGTCCACACATCTTAAAATTGCTGAGGTTGAGAAACACAGATGTAATTGGTCTGTTGATCCACCTTGCTCAAAATTAGCTACAAAACCACGGCCAGCAAGTGCTACTGTTCTTCCTATAGGCATCATCTCTGCCTTCTGACAATATGCTTAACTGAGTAGTAAAAGTCTCATAAAGGTCATTGCACTCAGTTTGTTTCAACCTTGTTTCTGTGGCTTAGCTCTTTCATTGCTTTCCTGGATCATAAGATAAAAGGGGAGGTATTAATTTGGGGAGAAGGTTCCTGCTTTGGTGATCAATCTGACAGGAAATGCAAGAATGCAGAACATGAGAATGGATATAGATCTGGTTGGAAACCCAGTACTGGTATGTGTGGATATTGTCTGACATAGACAATATATACACATATCCACACCCCCTTTCCAACCCTCTCCACACCTCCTACACACTGTCATGTAACATCTCACACTCAGTGGTGGGATTCAAATATGTGAACAACCGGTTCTCTGTGTGGATGCCGCTTCCTGAAGTCCGTTCTGGGCCTGGGCAACAAAAAATTAGCTACCGGTTCTGCTGAAATGGTGCGACCTGGCTGAATCCCACCACTGCTCCCACCCCTTTTCAACCCTGCAGACTCTCAACTCATGCCACAACCTGTGCAACAACTTCCATTCACCAAGCACCTCTTGTACACCACTGTGCACTCTCCCCAACTCATGTGGCAGGTCTTGCATATTCATTTGCACCCTTGCACACTTTGCCTGACCCATGTGGCACGTCTTGTAGATATGCATGGGTGCATGAAAGTGTGTTGGTCAAAAAGGCCACTTGGAGGTGCATCACAGGTCGGAAAGGATGCATGAGGTGAGTAGGTATGTGGGATTGTGCAAGAGGTGCCAAGCAGGTCAGAGAACACAATACAGCACAAGTCAGGAAGATTGAACAAGAGTGCACAAGAGGTGCCACACAAGCTGGGAAGAGCACATAGGCATGCAGTGTGCAAGTCAGAAATGGTACACAGGGATATCACATGTATCTGGAAGGATTGAAAGCACCGAAGTTGGCTTAGGTATTTTGGGAGTTGAAGTCCACACATCTTAAAGCTACCAACTATGAGAAACGTTGTATTAGAACCATTTATCTATTCAACCCCTAGAAATTGTTGCAACTCTTTCCATATTGCAGCTGGCTCTCCATCGGTATTAAATTGGGGGGGGGGAGAGAATTTCTTTCCTAGAACATAAAAATGTGAACATTGAAATATGTATGTAACTTGATGTCCTGATGGCTTAACGCCAGCAAAGCTTGTATCCCAAAACAAGACGGGGGCTTTAAATTGTCATATCATTTATAACTGCCATATCACCTGTAATCTGGAAAGTGATGCTTAGATCTCAGTTTTATGTAAACAGAATTTGGAACCCTTGAATATACATGAGTTTTCCACAATTATATATACAGTATACTAGACGCAGTAGAGCACTACATATACTTTAGCCAATGGATCTCAATGGAAGGTGGTACAATAAAGAAAATTGAATGGCGTCTTAAATGTGGTTGGCAGGCAATAGCAAGCTAAGCATAATTTTTGGGAACAACCTTCCACTATGTCCAAAGAGAAACGTTTTTGATCAGTGTGTGCTACCTGCTCTAACATATGGACACTAACCTCACAAGCAGTACAAAAGCTATGAGTGGGGCAAAGAGCCATGGAAAGATACGTGCTCAGCATTACAAGACAAAATTTAGAAAGACCTGCACATGGATTAGAGAACAAACTAAAATATATGATGCCATCAAAAGAGTAAAAGAATTGAAATGGAAATGTGCTGGTCAAATAACAAGAAGAACTGAGGGTAGGTGGACCAAGGCAGTTATAGAATGGATCCCACTTGATAAAAAGTGTCCATGAAAGAGACCTAAAACAAGATGGATCAACAACATCAGCAAGTATTGAGGGCCCAACTGGCAAAAGAAAGCAAAGGACCATCTAGGTTGGAAACATGCAGAAGAGACCTTCATACTGCAATGGATAGACAATGGGTAGAATGATGATATGCAATATATTTTAATAGTATTCTTGTGTCTTATCTAGAGATTTTTGGATTGAGGAGGAAAGGGGAGAGGCTGGTACGAAGCCATGAGCTTCATTTGCTTTGGCTTTTGATCTGTCCTGTTTCTCTCCCAAAGCTTGCATGGTTCATGCTACTTGTCCTCAAGGTTGGAAAGAGCCAACACCATGTATTGCTGAAGTTCCTTGCGTTCCGCTAAGTTATGTTGCAACTTCTCCAACAACTCAAAGTAGCTGAAGAGGGAGTCACGTGGCCAAAGCACCTGTTCATCCTCATCAGCAGCGTAGAGTCCTGGTAGGTTCTTGTGGATGTAAGTCTCCCAGTCCAAAATTCCAGGAAACATTTCATCATAGCTGAAATCTGGATAGTCTGCAGTTTGAATGAATGTGGGGTCCATGGTGAACCTTTCTCTGAATGTAATGTCTCTGTCCATAGCTGTTCGAATCTGGCTGAATCTCTTTTCCATGATCTCCATTTTGAATTTGTCAGCTTGCGTCTGAGCCTCTATCTGTCTCACCTCTTCACTTAGGTCACTTCGGATGTTCTGGAAATTGGTGACCATAATGGCAACAAAGAGATTCCTAAAAATGAATGCCCCAATCAGAAGCCATAGGCAGATAAATATACCACTGATCACCTTGTTTATCTCTGGGACCTTCCATGAATCTTGCAACAAAGCGTACCAGTGATCCATGGTGAAGAGAATGAAGATGGTTACTAGAGCATTGGGCATGTCCATGAAAAACATATTGTAAGTCAGGTCCATCCTGTCTGAATGGGTGTAACTCTCAAAAAAGAAGATGCCTGACACAGCAAAGACGAAGACGAGGAAGCCAAGGAGAACCAAAATGAAGGCCATAGCTTTCAGGGCTTTGGCAATAGCCATGATGAGGAGACGGACTTGTCGGACTCTAGGAAAGAGCTTTAGGCAACGGAGCACACGGCACAACCGCAGAAGTCGGAGACTTATCACATTGCGGTTCTGGTCCAACACGTATATTATTTCTGGTATAAGGGAGATAATGGTCACTGTGAAATCGAAGATATTCCAGGGATTTTTCCAGTATCTCTGAAAGCTCACAAACCAATGCAGCCCAATCTCGACCAGAAATATATACAAAATGACCCAAATAATCACCTCCAGGACTATGCTTATTTGCACAAAGGTCTTTTTGCTCTTCCCCATTATCTCCGATGAGACCATGAGGGCAACCATGTTCAAGAAGATAAGAAAGATGATAAAGCCCTTGAATGTTGGGCTGTTCAAAACTGAAGACACCCACATCTTAAAAGGGGGCCAACGGCTGCAACGTACTTCAATACGATTGCGCCAGCGTTTCTCTTGGGTTACCATGATATTCCGAGTGGGCACGACATTGAAGCGAACCAACTGGTGGTGATCCATGAGCATCAGTTTCTTTCGCTTCTTGGGATCCACAAAATCTTGTATGTTATACCGTGGCACTGCATGGCTCAGCCCCTCAAAGTGATCGATCAGGTAAAATGTATAGATCAGCTTAGAGCGAATAGCATCTGCGCGGGGATTCACCTGGAAGTTTACATCAGGTTTCTCTTTGGGAATTTTCTTAGAAATGGCAGAGGGCTGCATGGCACCTGTTTGCTGCTCCTCGTTCAGAGAGAAAAAATCTAGAAGTTGCTCAGTTTTTCAGTAATGATCTCACAATTGAGAAGAATGACTCCAACATTCTATCAGCACAGGAAAAACTGCCTTGATATCAATAGGACCTGTTAATTCCGACTCGTCGCTCCCATATAACACCGCTTTTGCGTGAGCTGCACTGGCTGCCGGTGGCCTTCCGGGTGCGCTTCAAGGTGTTGGTTACCACGTTTAAAGCGCTCCATGGCATCGGACCTGGGTATCTCCGAGACCGTCTTCTGCCGCAGATTGCCTCCCATCGACCGGTACGCTCCCACAGAGCGGGCCTCCTCAGGGTGNGCGGGATTGGCCTAGGGGGGGATTTTATAGGGATTTTAAAGGGATTTTATAATTTTTCTAATACAGGTTAATTAATATATATTTTAATTTGGCTTTTAAATATTTATTGTATAGCTCTGTTTTTATTTACCTGTAAGCCGCCCTGAGTCCCTCGGGAGAAGGGCGGGGTATAAATTAAAGTAATAATAATAATAATAATCCATAGACAAGATGTTTCTCCCCACTCATCCATGGAAACCTAGACTACAGAAGATAGGAATTAGTATCTAATGAGCTTAGATACTAATATTTTAAGCTGCAGGGATTTTCAACTGACAAAGAGTTATGCTAGAGACATACGTTGGAAGAACTGATGACAGGTGGACTAAGACAGTCATAGAATGGACTCCACTTAATAAAAAAGTATCCACAAAAGAGAATTAAAACAAGATAGAGTGACAATATGAGCAAGTATTGCAGGCTCAACTGGCAAAAGAATTCCTGAGCCAGCCACGCTGAGGGGAAAGGGAGAGGTTTCCAAGCTGAGCCATGCTGGCTCAGGAATTCTGGGAGTTGAAGTCCACGAGTCATAAAAGAGTCAAGGTTGCCTGCCCCTCTTCTAGGACGTATGCAATCTAGATTGTTAATTTCCAAACAATATGCCATGAACGCAAGCTTTGCCTCTATGACTCTAAAGCATTCTCTCACAGAAAAAGCTCTCTGGCATAACTCTACATGATACAGTGGTTTGTTCTACTCTACTTATTAACTACGATGGGAAAGGGAAGATAATTGAGCCCTGTCTTTGTATGAATCACTGTCCTGGTAGTGTTTTCTTTCATTGATCAGTAGTAAAGACATAACTGCTATTAAGTCATTGGCTATTGTTTCTTTGTGCTGCCAAGTTCGCTGCTCCTAAGTACTTGATAAGCTGGTGTTAAATCAGCATTTTTTCACATTGCGATGAGCAAGGGCATATATTCAATTTTGCAGCTGCTGAGATTGTTGGATGAGCAGGTACAAAAACAGCCAGGGAAGTGATTGAAGCCTGGGAAAGAGGCCCCCTTGTCAGTCCACAGGAGTGCTGATTTACCACCAGCTTATCAGGTACTCAGGAGCCAAGGACTTGGAAGCACAAGGAAACAACAGCTAGTGACCTGATAGACAGCCATCAACACCCCAATCAACAAATAAAAAGTCACACATAATCAGGTACCACAAAACAAAATGAAATTCAATGGTGAAAAAAGTAAGGTTCTACATTTAGGCAAGAAAAACCAAATGTACAGGTATAGTATAGGTGGTACCTTGCTCAATAGTAGTAACTGTGAGAGGGATCTCGGAGTCCTAGTGGACAATCACTTAAATATGAGCCAGCAGTGTGCTGCAGCTGCCAAAAAAAGCCAACACAGTGCTGGGCTGCATTAACAGAGGGATAGAATCAAGATCACATGAAGTGTTGATACCACTTTACAATGCCTTGGTAAGGCCACACTTGGAATATTTCATCCAGTTTTGGTCACCACGATTTAAAAAAGATGTTGAGACTCTAGAAAGAGTACAGAGAAGAGCAACAAAGATGATTAGGGGACTGGAGGCTAAAACATATAAGGAACGGTTGCTGGAATTGGGTATGTCTAGTTTAATGAAGAGAAGGACGAGGGGGGACATGATAGCAGTGTTCCAGTATCTCAGGGGCTGCCCCAAAGAAGAGGGAGTCAAGCTATTCTCCAAGGTGCCTGAAGGCAGGACAAGAAGCAATGGGTGGAAACTAAGCAAGGAGAGAAGCAACCTAGAACTAAGGAGAAACTTCCTGACAGTTAGAACAATTAACCAGTGGAACAACCTGCCTCCAGAAGCAGTGAATGCTCCAACACTGGAAGTTTTTAAGAAGAGATTGGACAGCCATTTGTCTGAAATGGTATAGGATTTCCTGCCTGAGCAGGGGGTTGGACTAGATGACCTCCAAGGTACCTTCCAACTTTTATTATTATTATTATTATTATTATTATTATTATTATTATTATTATTATTATTATTATTATTATTGTTGTTGTTGTTGTTGTTGTTGTTGTTGTTGTTGTTGTTGTTTTGTTGTTGTTTTGTTGTTGTTATAAATTCTATGCATAAAATAACCCAAAGCACAAAAGCTAAATCTCTGGTCCCGGTGACCAAACCCAAATCGGATCCTGCATTTTCACATATTGAATGAGAAACATAAGATGTGCTTCCATTGGGTTTTTCCTATATTCTTCTTTTAAAAGCGGTAATATTTTTAGGGTGATACTGGATACAGTTGCAGCTCAGAGGCAGCAGAGGGAGTAGAAACCTTGCATACAAGCACACCGACAGTGTTGGACTTCCCAGCACTGACTTGTGAATCTCAGAAAGAAAGAGAGGGGTGGGGGTGGACAAGAAGTTTTTACTATTACAGATGCTGCTGGCTTTGAATCTTGCTTAAAAGCTTTTTTCTTTTCAAATCCCATTACATTTCTATGAAGCCCATTAGTTAATTAAGCGAAGCTACCGAAGTCTTGGATTGTCTGAATCTGCCCTTACTCTTTGCCAGCTGTCACTGGGAATTTACCTCCACCACGTAGCCACACTCATGGAATGTGGAAAACAAATGCAAAACCAAGGTAACTTGGAATTCAGAAAACTAATTCCTCATGAGACCCAAGCCAAATCTCCATCTTTCTGCGCAGTATATTAAATCATTTGTTTCTCTCTAGGAGACACAGTGACACCAGCAAACTTAAGAGCAGAATTTATTGACAGCTCATCTGGATGGTTTCCTCCATGCTTATAAAATTAGTCTTGGGGCGGGGGGGAGTAATTTTTATTCTGTTTGAGAGGGGCAGTAGCTTGCAATGTCTTCCTTTTTTCTTTTCTTTTCTTTTTCCAAAGAAGGAGAAATTGGGTAATATTTTCAGGGCCGTGTGAAGTCTAATCTGGACAGGTTGGAAAGCTTTGATGAAAGGAACCACATGTCCTTCAAGAAGGATGTGAGATATTTTAGGAAGGAAAAATGTAGGGCACATATACAAAATTCATGAAGAACTTGGTCACTGACAACAAGCTGAACAGTTGCCAGCAGTGTGAGTGTCAGTTCTTTGAGGCAGTTCAGACAGAGGAACCAAAGTTATGAATGAATCAGAATCAGAATAGAGCTGGAAGTGACCTTGGAGGTCTAGTCCAGTCCCCTGCTCAAGCAGGAGACCCTATACCCATTTCAGACAAGTGACTGTCCAGTCTTTTCTTTAAAACTTCCAGTGATGAAGCATCCACAACTTCTGAAGGCAAGCTGTTCCACTGGTTGATTGTCCTCACTGTTAGGAAGTTTCTCCTTAATGCCAGGTTGCTTCTCTCCTTGATTAGTTTCCATCCATTGTTTCTTGTCTTGCCTTCTGGTGCTTTGGAAAATAAGTTGACACCCCTCCCCCATCTCTTCTTTGTGGCAGCTCTACAAATACTGGAATACTGGTATCATGTTACCCCTAGTCTTTCTTTTCTCTAGACTAGCCATACCCAATTCCTGCAACCATTCTTTGTATGTTTTTGTCTTCAGGTCTTTAATAATCTTAGTTTCTCTTCTTTCCATTTTTCCCAACATCTCAACATCTTTTTTGTAATGTGATGACCAGAACTGGATGCAGTATACCAGATGTGGTCTTACTAAGGATTTATAAAGTGGTACTAATATTTCACGTGATTTTGATTCTATGCCTCTGTTTATACAATCAAGGATTGTATTCGATTTTTTGGCTGCTGCCGCACACGGCTGGCTCAGGTTTAAGTGATCGTCCACTAGGACTCCAAGGTCCCTCTCACAGTTACTGTTTTTGAGCCAGGTTTCACCTAATCGGTACTTGTACCTTTGATTTTTCCTGTCTAGGTGTTAAACCTATGGTTTGAACACTAGTTTTATTATAAGGATGTAGTAACGGAATATAGTCAAAGCTTTGGTTTTCCCAGTAGTAATATATATCTGTGAGATCTGGACCATAAGGAAGACAGAGTCCCAAAGAATTGGTGCTTTCAAATTATGGTGCTGGGGAAAACTCTTGAGAATCCCTTGGACTGCAAGGAGATCGAATCAGTCAATCCTAAAGGAAATCAACCCTGACTGTCCTTTGGAAGGACAGATGCTGAAGCTGAAGCTTCAATACTTTGGCCACCTAATGAGAAGAGAGGATCTTTGGAAAAGACCCTGAAGTTGGGAAAGATGGAAGGCAAAAGGAGACAACTGTTCTGTCCCCTGTCCGACCCACACCCCCCAACCAGTCAGCCGAGGCCTGAAAAACTGCTCGGCACAGCCAAAGACAAATGAATTTCTTGGCAGCAACTTCGTAGCTGCCTGCCAAGCCTTTACTGATAATGCACAGCAAACAGAGATAAATCCAAGATAACTTACCAGAGTGCTTGCAACAGAATATCCAGCAAAAATTGTCCATCACAAAAGTTTCACACGCCACACCCCTTGCTTATATAGCCAGTGGGGTGTGGCCCAGTGACTCAGCTGAACTATCTGGCACGGCGTGTCCGCTGCTGCGCACGCTTGTCCTTCCGACGCTGGCGTGGATCCAGCCAAGACGTATCCTCTTCGGAGTCCGATACACTTGGCTCCTGGCTGATCCCAGAAGCACC